>NW_015558572.1:610739-619656 GCF_001515605.1 Sinocyclocheilus anshuiensis | reverse complement strand
GTTTGGGGGGGGGGGGGATTTAGGACATGTGTGCCCCTCCAACTGTCATCATTCATATCCCAAAGATTTATTTTTTTCCCTTTAAAGCCACAGCTTAAGGATGAAATAAAAGCCGGTATTCTTCATGTGGTCATGATGTTTCTGGAGCTTCTGCACTCCTGCAGAGTCACTCTCTTAGGCCATGTTTTTGATGTGTATGAGATTGTATACACCTACATATGCACATGCAAACATTTCATAAATGGCTGTTAGAAAACAATAGCGCCATTGCATCCAGGCATGATGTTTTCAGGAGGTCTTCCACAGATCAGGCAGGGAAGTAAGGCCTAAGAGTTTTCAGTGCCTGAAATAGAAGTGGCTAAATTGGTCTTTGCCTTTGTACCCAGGGTGTTTATTAAGAGGTGGATGTGAATAAAGTCTTCGTGGATGGCTGTGATTGGAGGGGTGGAGATAGGACAGATTAGGCAAGTAAACAGGTGCAGGAAGTTTGGATTGGTGCTTTTAGCACAGCCTTATGGAAAGGTGGGCTTCTGTAACAAAGCCAGAACGATGTGTGACACGTACCTGAATGAAACGGGTCATGCTGTGCTATTAGTTGTTGGATGACAGGAAAAAAGCTCAATAGCCATGTTACGTGTGTTAAAATGTGTTGTGGCATGAAGTAGTATAAAATAGTACTGTTTTAATACTGAGTAATGGTGCATTCACATTAGCAAAATTTCGGTGAAATTCCATGGTCCACTGTCAATAGCGTAGTGATGCATGAAGCACAGCTCACATAAATCACTTTCAAACCAAGCAACTTTCTGTTTGTTAGTTTGGCAAATTCAATTGATCAACTTGAGCATGAGTGAAATCAGCATGAGGAACTTTTTCTTCCTCACGTGAAACTTACAATCGCACAGATTCCTACTGAAATGATTCTGCCCTTGTAATTAGCAATGGTAGATGTGACTGCCGACTGCAACTTTAAAGTAGCATGATGACATCATTGGCACATAGCCTGACAAGTTCTGATATGATGCATATGTGCCGATGACTTCAGATCATGCTCAGTCGCCATTTTCAATTCATCTTGTTAGCATAACTAAATTAAGTATATTAAAAGTATATTTTTTGTTATTTGTTTAATTGTTCACCCTATATGCGTCATGTGCATGTCCATGTTAGCATTTCCTCAAGTGCATTTCCTTGTATTGCATGCCACATCTGTCTAACACTGTAGTCAGCATTGATGTCATTCTGTTTATTTACTGCTTTAGCATTGCTTAAGGTTATCTGTGTACATAGCGCGTCTATTAATTCCATAAAGCGGTGATTTGATTCTGCGGCCACAAATGCTAAATTATGTTTCAAACTAATTGGGTGTTTGTTTTACAGTTCAGTGTTGTGCCTCCCTAATTGGTTGATTCTTTAATTATTTCTAGCCTAATGTTTTCAGGAGTATTCACCATTCGTGTGTGTGCGTGCGAGTCTGTAGTGACCAGCTGAGGAGTCTCCAGATAAGAGCTCGTCAAGACTGTTCATTTAGAGTCATTATAAAGTTTGTCCCTGTAATTCTTAAACAAATTGAGGATGATGGAAATTAAAAAGCAACAGTTGTATTTGTGTTTTCAGAGGCTGTTTGCCCATGTTTGGCAGTCGATAAGGTTATATTACACAGAGCAGGACTCTGCATATAAAAAGCTGAATTAAAAGAGGAACAAGAGCTGGTGTGATTCAGGTAGTTTAAAGCACAAACAGTACTGGCCTTTTTGGATCCCAGTGATACACACTTCATCTCTACAGCTGAGCTAGCAATGCATTATGTTAACGGTGCATCTTTTATCATTTTTTTTAAACTTTAAGACATTTTGTTTAGTTAGTGAATTAAAAATGAAACCAAACACTATAGTTCCGTTCCAAAATTTAGCTTACTTAACAAAACCTGCTTAGCTAGGCGATATTTTTGGGCATTATCCTGATGTGAAGCCAGTTTGAAACAATATGTAGCAAAATTATGTTGTTGTATAAGATAACATATACTTTATGGATAATAAGACAATCCCAGAACACACTGTGACAAGAATGTTTTAGAAAGGTTTAGCCTTTCTAAAGGCTAAAACCTATGGAGCCTATGGAAATGTCAAATACTTTTATTCGGTACTGAAAAATTTTAACTGATACATATATCTAATCTAAAACTGATTATTGACAAAATATTTGTGGGCTATATATTTGTATTTCTAGAGTATCATTAGCTTAGTGTTGGTAACATCAGGCTCTAAATTGTGCAACAGTCATTATGTCTACATTGATTTTTGACAATAATGCATAAACTGTTCAAGACAAGCCTACCATGACATATTAAGCAATGATGTATGGTGCTGTAGAATCCATAAATGAGTGTGATTTTAACTTATTTTTTTTTAAATTGTTACATTTTATCGGATTCTCCAGGAAGAGCTCCACTGCCCATTATTTTGAAGAGAGAGGCAGCCAATCATAAATGTTGCTATTATTATGGAAACAAAACTCCAAAAAGCCCAAAAGCACTCACAAGTGACCGCCCATTCACATGAAGCATGTTTTTGCACAAAATGTATTGTGAATATATAATTTCTAATCAATGACTCTAAGTAATAAGTTTAATATTGTACCATCATTTAGATTCAGTTGTAATCTGCAATGCTTCATGGGACTTCATTCTCTCTCCAAAATAATTTAAATGCCCAGTCTTGTACCTTTGTCTGATTTTTCAAATACTTCTTTGCTTAAAATCAATTTGTAATGTAATGTTTTTCCTCTCAGAGTTGGTTGGTTTGGTTCCCAGCTTAACACTCTTTATAGCAGAATATTTTAAAAACTCTATGGAGGGAATGAATGAGAAGAATCCTCCTGTATCCAAGGCTGTTGAAAAAATGGGTGGCCACCATGGAGCTCTATTGAAATCAACTGAATTGTGAGAAGTCTTGTGTACTTCATGTGAGAAGTCATTTGTGCCATGTACATGAGTGACAGCTTGCAGGATTGCTATGAAAAGCGTTTCAAATCATCCACTTATGAAGTTCCATTTCAGTTGGGATGCTGCTGTATAAAATAGCCGCCTGTGTAGACAGTAAACAGTGAGGCGACTTTTGGAACAGCATTGCTCAATAGCTTTGATAAAAATCCATTTAGAATGTCTTTTTGACACAAGTGACACTAATAAGAGGTTGGTTGCCCTGCAGGGTGTGTTTAGCAGACATGGCTGATGATTCATCAAGCACAGAGCCTTCTTTTCAGTTTCGCTATTGAAATATTGATTGATAAGTCTCCGTATGATGTGTCATCTCCCTTCAGTGATTCTAAATGAGCCATTTCTCATTTCCACCTAGATTCACTCTGCCTATATTGGTAGTAGATGACAGGTCAGCAATCTTAGATGGAGACAGAAGAAATGTTCACGCTGGGAGGGTTATATTGGTCACTGGAGTATACTGAGCACTTTCTGAATATCGTGTGGCCCCCACACACACTTTCAGATATTGCTTTGTGTAAACTTTGGTTTGTTTGTTCCCGTCTGCAGCACTCAGAACCATATTCTTGCTATTTTTCACTTTTGTGACTCGACGAAGCTTGTTGTTCATGCACCTCCACCTGAGAACGGACTTGTGATAAGAAGTACGGGAAACTATTCTACAGGTTTTAATTGTACCAGGGAGCAACTGTGCTCCACTCAACTCATTTAAAATGGGCAATTTAGCTGTTACCATAAATAGAAAGAAATGTGAGGTTGAGATGAATCCAGGCAAGGAAGGTGGGATGAAAGATTACAAACTGATAGCATGTTGGAGCTCTTGTTAATCCTTTAAAAGGCCATCTAACTGAATGACGAATACAAAAATAGAAAAAGCATAGACAAAAACCTTTTCCCGCACAGGTTTCCAGCTTCTTTCCATGCAAACCCTCCCCTGCCACATCTCACGGTGACGGCGGAGACCAGCACCAAATCAAATCAGAGAAAGATAAACAAAACCTCATTAGTTCCTCCAGCTAGGCGGAGGTGAGGTCTACAGTGTTCCCCTCAGCTGAGCCTGCCCTGCTTTAACCCCGCTGTAACTCTCCCGCTTCTGCTTTCGTTCTGCTCTCCCGTGTGGTGAACCGCACATTTGTTTTTAATTGGGAAGGGAATTGACTTTGCATTTAAATCAATGCTCTCACTTGCTAGTATAAGTACATGTGCATTGCAACAAGACAACTCATTTGGATTATTCAAAGTTAATAATTGGCTGACTTTCCTATGAATTAAGGAAGCAAGGACATAACCGAGTCTTTGTGTGTTTCTAGTTGATTATTATACAGTATGTGTGTTTCTAAGCACAATTCTCTGCAGAAAATGTATTTTTGTGATGCATTTCTTGAGTAGAATATTAGGTAATTTTCTCTTGGTACCATGAGAGATGTTACAAATATTTGTTTACACTTTTATACTAGATATTGCCTAATACACAAATAGTCATAGTATAAAAAGTATATTTACAAAGTATATTTTCACAGATTTTTTTTTTTTTTATAAAAATAATTTCACATATCAATAATGCAGTAAGTGCTGCCCAAAACAATGTAGAATTGAATCTTAATAATTCATTTGGCACAAGTGCATCCTGCTTATGAAAGGCTGATTATTGTTATGAATATATAATTTAATTATATAAGTATAATTATAGCATATAATTATAATTCACCTACAAATTCTATGCTCAAACTCATGCTCAAGTGACTATGCATAAAAACTCATGCTCAAGTGACACCAAAACATTTTCTGTTTTCAATTTTATTTAATTTTATTTCATTAATTTAGCATTTTATAATTGTCTACTGCTTCTTTTGGCCCTTAACAGTCCATGGTTACTATGATATGAATTATGTTGTTGTGTGTCATTTCAACTGTAAATAAATAAATAAATAAAAGCATGCAGGTTTGGAACAATATGAGGTTGAGTAAATAATGGCATTTTTTAAATTATTGTAATGAACGTGAACAAGATTAACAGTGAATAATAACTTAAACGTGGGCTGTTTCTCACACAAAGTTATCAGAACAATTTTTTGATCATTTTAATTATATTTATAATCTATTAAAGTATTTATTTAATATTTTGTCTATTTTTATATTCATATTTATTTGTATAATTGTATGTTGTTTCTTTTGGTCCTTAAAAGTCCCTATTCACTATGAATTATGTTGTTGTATGGCATCTCTACTGGAAAAATAATAGCATGCAGGCTTGGAACAATATGAGGGTGAGTAAATAAGAAAAATTTCATTTTTGGCCAAAATTTCATTTTTGACTCTTCAACATGGTCTTTTGTGATGATGGTGTATAGGGAACCACACAATGCAGTGCAGATTTTGGCAGCATCAACATTGGGCACTTTGCTCTCTAATCTCTTCCTCCCTGGGAAAAGGAACATGAATGAGAGAAGTTGGTATGTTTATAAAGGTGCTCTGGTACACAGTGTGCTTGGACAATCTTCTTTTTTTGTGAAATGTGTTTGAGTGAGGAACACTTTCTCTTATGAAGTGTAAGATTACTCATACATGGGCTGAAAATCATCTGGGAATAGTCTGAACACCCTGAACGCATTGTAACATTTTCTACATCAAAACACGATGACAACAACAATAATAATGCTTGTTAATGCTTGTTTTCTCTCTTCACAGACAGCATTGAAGACTACATTCAGACCACCTCATCACATGTGGAATCTGCCAATCAGGAGCTAGCAAAAGCCAGTCATTATCAGGTATGTTATTGACTTCCTGGAAAGCTATTGTGTTGATAACTGCATTAAGGTACACAAAAAGCAGTTTGGTATGTAAAAAGAGTCTCTCTGTAACAGTCTGTGAACACAATTATTGTAGCAGGTTTGTTTATTGGTTTCAGTTGACATCACACAGTGAGATTTTCAACATGCTGTCATTCATTAGCTGCTCACTTCAGTAATCACCCTTCACAAATTACCTGACGGGCAGACCATAAACCCTTTTGAAAATTTAAATTAGTCATTGATTGTTCACAAGCTCTGTTTGAGTATTAAGTATTATGTGAAGAAACAAAATGGTTTTATTACACCTTTGTTTACCCTGATGCCATGCTTGTTGTAAATAACACAGTCAGTACTTTTTTGTTTTGTTTTTATCAAAAACAACGTAATTGCATTCAAAGTATGTATTTTATCAGTTCATGCATTCCTTCAAACCTATGTTATTGGCAGTGCTATTGCAAAGCTCAACTTTAACATGGTAGATCCAAACTCTGGTACAGATTAATTGATAAATTAGTTATTAAATGTGCAGTGATACATTTGCCTTTTGTGAAATATTATTACAATTTAACAATAACTGTTTTCTATTTAATATGTTTTAAAATGTAATCTATTTCTGTGATAGCAAAGCTGAATTTTCAGCAGCCATTAGCATTCAGTCTCACTTGATTTTTTCAGAAACCATTCTAATATGCTGATTTGGTCGGTCAAGAAACATTTCTTATTATTATGAATGCTGAAAACAGTTATGCTGCTTTAATACTTTTTTGTGGAAGCTGTGATACATTTTTTCCCAGGATTTTTTGATGATAGAAAGCTCAAAAGAGCAGCATTTACTTAAAAAACAGCCGTACTCATAGCCGTACAAGCCATAATTCATTCTGGCACTCTCACACACATACATTCTCCTTTCACATATATACATTTCTACTCTCACACATGCATACATTCTCCTTTCACATACATATATACTTGCTTTCACACACTTACATTCTCCTTTCACATGCATATATTTCTACTCTCAAACACATACATTCTCCTTTCACACACACATATATACTGTATATATATATATGTATATATAGGTCCTGATCAGTATGGCTGAGGTAGATGAGGCGGCCGCAGAAGTATTTCAGCAAGCTATGTAGGTTTAAAAAAAATAAAAATAAATAAATAAATATTATCATCGTGAAAAGGTTACATGGCCTCGTCCCTTGAGCGAGTTGTGATTGAGGATGCGAGCTCAGCCTCAGTCGTGTTGCCAGATACATGTATTATAAGCGTCTATGGATTTTTTTTTTTTTTCACTTAATTTAGGAAGTGAATAAAGTGGGAGGTTGCAAGTTAGGGGCAGCGATATCTTTATATTATTTCCATAACTCAAGATTTGGACTCATTTATTTATTTTTAGATTATTTTGTTTGTTTTCAATACCTGGCAACGCCGGCATTAAAACTGACAGTAATCAAAAACGACCAGGTTAAAAACAGCGCGGGGCAGGTTATTCCTGACAGGATGCAATTTGGTAACACAAACGTAATGATCATCATGATATATTATCTGTAAGACAGATGCACTGAAGACGGACACAAAGAGGAGAGAATCGTCGCGCAAGCAGAGAAAATGCTGTACCAGACCAAATTAATTGTTTGCGATGCTCGAAATACTGAAAGAAAACCATAATTATGGAATTAGGGTGGGGGTTAATATGGATATATTTCTCAGGGCAGTACAGAAAGTAGCCTACAGTCATAGTGCAGACATACATATAATGAAGGTAATAAAACACTAATAATAATAAAGAGTAATATAAAAATATTCATTCAGCAATGTTTTTGTTTTGTGCAGTTGCTTCATGTTGCATATATTTTTGTTTGTTTGTTTATTCAAGGTTAGTTTGGCCAGTAACAGAGCAAAATAAACATTTAATAAATGTAAAAATAAATAAATAAAAGTAATAAAAACTAAATAAATTGGTTTATTTAGACTCATTTGATTGTATAAAAAAAAAAAATCAGCAATTGGTATCGGTCATGAAAAAAAAATGTGAAAGGAGAATGTATGTGTGCGAGACAGAGTAGAAATGTATGTATGTGAATGGAGAATGCAAGTGTGTGACAGTAGAAATGCATATGTGTGAGAGTACAAATGCATGTATGTGAAAGGAAAATATATGTGTGTGAGAGAACAAATGCATGTATGTGAAAGGAGAATCTATGTGTGTGAGAGTACAAATGTGTGTATGATGTTTGACCCAGCATGCTGGGTTGCTTTTTTATGGTTTAAAATTCCTACACTGATAGACTAAAATGAACCCAAATCGAGCTAAACAGAGAAATGCATGTATGTGAAAGGAGAATGTATGTGTGTGAGAGTACAAATGCATGTATGTGAAAGGAAAATATATGTGTGTGAGAGAACAAATGCATGTATGTGAAAGGAGAATCTATGTGTGTGAGAGTACAAATGTGTGTATGTGAAAGGAGAATGTAAAGTGTGTGAGAGTGCCAGAATGAATTATAGCTTGTACGGTCCCTCATATATATATTTTTTTTTTCTTTTTTTTTTTCTTTTGTTAGGTTTCTTCACCTCAATGAATTCTCCACTTCTTGTGGTATTTTAGAAATCATTTCCCCTCAATATCATTTACCTTTTAGCTCTGTTGTCCAGTCATACAGGTGTCATCTGAGACACTTAAAGGGGTCATCGGATGCCCATTTTCCACAAGATTATTATGTTAATATGATTCTTTAGGGTCTTAATGAAAAGTATATAACATACTTTGGTTAAAATTTCTCAATTGTTGCATAAAAAAACACCTTTTTTTACCCTGTCAAAATCAGCTCTTTTTTCAGCAAGCCATTCTAGTCCATGTTGCTTTAAATGCTAATGAGCTCTGCTCACCCCGCCCCTAACAGTCAAAAGTAACATGCATGTAAGAAGAAATGCAGAAAAGTATGGCATTAACAGCTACAGAGTTTATAAATGAAGTTTTAAGATCAAATTTGACTTTTTTGGTAAATTGTATATATTGTATAAAAATAGTATACAAAAACACTTATACAATAGTTGTACAATTAGTTAATAGTTAAGTTATTTACAAACTATTCTGGCATGACAGTACATA
>NW_015558572.1:608729-610724 GCF_001515605.1 Sinocyclocheilus anshuiensis | reverse complement strand
AATAAGTTAATAGTTAAGTTCTTTACAAACTATTCTGGCATGACAGTAAATAAACCACAACATTAACATTGATATTATAACATTTATCAGAAACATATGTGTGAAAGAATGTGAGCATGTGTATGAATGACTGAGTGAGTGTAAACTCCATTTCCACTAAACAACAACACAGAACACGCATTTAACATTTTGTTTTTTACAAATTATACACTTACAGTTGTGTGAGAGTGCCAGAATGAATTATAGCTTGTACGGTCCCTCATATATATATTTTTTTTTTCTTTTTTTTTTTCTTTTGTTAGGTTTCTTCACCTCAATGAATTCTCCACTTCTTGTGGTATTTTAGAAATCATTTCCCCTCAATATCATTTACCTTTTAGCTCTGTTGTCCAGTCATACAGGTGTCATCTGAGACACTTAAAGGGGTCATCGGATGCCCATTTTCCACAAGATTATTATGTTAATATGATTCTTTAGGGTCTTAATGAAAAGTATATAACATACTTTGGTTAAAATTTCTCAATTGTTGCATAAAAAAACACCTTTTTTTACCCTGTCAAAATCAGCTCTTGCAGACTGTAAACTTCAGCCGCGAAACTTGCTAACTAGCACATGTTAGGAAAGGCGATTTGCAAAGATTCATAAAAAAACCCTTATACTCACTTCTTCTGTAAATTAAGCTGGATCACGAATGATTCGCGCGAACATAGATGCATTTAGGCAGATCAGGGGCACATTCCCTTCAAAAATGAAAGTAACGTTAATCCTCTGCATCTTCAGCGGCTCAGATGTCGGGAGTAAATGACGACTGCTATGTTCATTATTACATCCAACAACAAAGCACCTCAATCACTTAATCAGAGACATTCTTGTCTTCCCCTGCACCGGAGTCGACTCAATGGTGGACTGATGACAGCTCACTCAGGGGGGGTCTAAGGTAAGACGGCCTTGTCAATCAACTGTCGTAGGAGGGGCCTGTGCAGAACTACGTCATTCTGACAGGAATCTCAGGACACGGTCCGACACTGTGGTCAAAAGCGTTTTTCAAAAATTGCTTAGTGCACCAGAGTTGACACAATGGCAGACAGCTCACAGCTCACTCAGGGCGGGTCTAAGGTAAGACGCTAGTGTCAATCAACGATCATGGGAGCGGCCTGTGCAGAACTACGTCATTCTGCCAGGAATCTCAGAACAGCCTGATTTGAGAAAGGGTATTTTAAAATAGGGATTTAAAAAAAAAACCCTGGGTGGATTTTTATCATTATAGGATGGCTGTTTACACACACTTCCAACACACAATTATGTTCAAACAACTTGTAAAGTGAATTTTGCATCCGATGACTAATTTGGAATCAGTTCTAATCAGTTGATTTTGAATCTTCAGATTCGATTCCCCCTCTGAAAAGAGCTAAAATAAAGAAATTCCTTACAGCAGCGTCCTCCTTTAAAACCACTGTTGCATCAGTTTGGGGGAAATGTCATTCTCCTCTTTGACCAGCATTCATCCCAGTCACCACCTGTTCTTCATCAGTGGCCTAAAAAGAGAAAAACATTTGAAAAAAGAAAACATTTAATTAAAATATATCCGTTTTCAGATAGAGGTCCACATCATGATGCATCCACATCAGTAAGGATAGGTAAATAGTCTGTTTTATAATTTCAGCCACTTTGTGTGGTTGTTTAATGTCTCTGTAATGGCAGCACTAGTGTGAGGGCATGTAATATTGTTTAAATAAATATATTGCTTTCAGAAAGCTACTTCTTTACTGAAACATTAAAACAGACATGACATTCACATACCTCACAAATTTTCATGTACGTGGAGCGCTGCTCTTTAAAGGGTTAGTTCACCAAAAAATAAAAATGGTCATAATTTACTCTCCCCCATGTTGTTCCAGACCCATACAAACTCTGCTAATTTTTGGAACACAAATAAATATATTTAATATTCTCTTAATTTTTGTCCTCCATTGCAAGTCTGAGAGACCAGTATTT
>NW_015558572.1:606449-607920 GCF_001515605.1 Sinocyclocheilus anshuiensis | reverse complement strand
AGCGGCTCAGATGTCGGGAGTAAATGACGACTGCTATGTTCATTATTACATCCAACAACAAAGCACCTCAATCACTTAATCAGAGACATTCTTGTCTTCCCCTGCACCGGAGTCGACTCAATGGTGGACTGATGACAGCTCACTCAGGGGGGGTCTAAGGTAAGACGGCCTTGTCAATCAACTGTCGTAGGAGGGGCCTGTGCAGAACTACGTCATTCTGACAGGAATCTCAGAACAGCCTGATTTGAGAAAGGGTATTTTAAAATAGGGATTTAAAAAAAAAACCCTGGGTGGATTTTTATCATTATAGGATGGCTGTTTACACACACTTCCAACACACAATTATGTTCAAACAACTTGTAAAGTGAATTTTGCATCCGATGACCCCTTTAAATAATCATCTGTTGTATTCTGCTCAGGGCATGTGTGCCCCTTTTTTTCTACTTTGACAACCCCACACTTATACTTTGACCTTTGTTTTCTTATATTCCCGTCTGATTAGAGCAGGTGGTGTTTAGATGTGGCCTTTCATATAGTTCCTCCCTGGGATTCACAATAAAAACATGGGCTAATAATGGATGGTCATGCATGTGTGCTTACCCACATTGCGTGTGTTTCTACCTGTCCACCGATTCCTATCCATGTGAGTTTGTGTGTGGCAAAGGAAATGAATGTCCAAAACGGGTGCTTTAACATTCCTCTCTTGGCCATAGTTTTCTCGCCTCTTCCTTCCTCCACTTACAAGAGCGCAAGGGAGTAAATGTGTGAGTAGCAACAGCTTTTGGATTAATTGTCATTTCATTATCTCAAGGAGAGCTCAGCCGTGACCAAACCACGCAGAGCAATTTAGCACTTCGCCAGTCCCGCTGCCGCCCACCCTGAGGGGAGGAGGGAAGCGCCTGACTTAGGGAGCTACCCCGTTTCCTTTCGAACATCTCCCATAAACCCATACTGTTGAACATTACACACACAAGTCAATTAAAAATAGCAAGTCATTTTCTTTCCATGGACCAAAATGTCAGTTAACATAATGCAGGAAATAAATTTAATCTATAATCCATCAAGCCAAAAGCAGTTCCTCTCCGCTCATGGAAGGTCCGTAAGTGACAAGAATGATGTTGTATCAGCCCCATCAGAGTTCAGTGGAGCACGATGGAACATGATTGTTCATTACCATGCTGCTGCTCCAAACCCTAAACTCAGATGAACAGACACTGAACAGAGTTCACACCATAATACACAGACTCCAGACTTCATTTACCATTACTCATTTTCTCACTCTTTCCATTACAAGCCCATTTTGTGATGTGGAAAAGTGCTTTACTGGGCACTCTTAACTAAGTGAACCTTAGTTAAGTTTATTCAATTCAGTGCTAAGGTCAAAAAGTACTTACAAGTCTTTTACAGTTATTGTGTCCCTTTTCCTGTAACTAGAAATACTGCATTTATAATTGCATAATGTTTGTAAATA
>NW_015558572.1:599587-606380 GCF_001515605.1 Sinocyclocheilus anshuiensis | reverse complement strand
CAAACCCATACAAACTCTGCACATTTTTGGAACACAAATAAATATATTTAATATTCTCTTAATTTGTGTCCTCTATTGCAAGTCTGGGGGACCGGTATTTTCTTCTGAACAGACATGTTCGCTTTTTTTTTTATAAATGAAGATTTATTCATTTATAAATATTGGCATGGATTACTTCTACAATAACTCTGTATTATTTAAGCTTGAAAATACTGATTATCTAGACTCTCAATGGATTAACCTCTGGCTTTCAACATCTACAAAAACAACAAACATTCTTTTACTCTTAGTAAAAAAATAAAATTGATAACATGATGTAATTATGAACTTTACTTGCCTTAACCGTCTTTCCCTCTCTTCTGAAGAAGCTGAGAAAGTCTCCTCCTCACACAAGCAGGGTTCTGTTAACTCCAAAGTTGGTTTGAGTTCTGCAATGAAAAACACAGACCAGAAACATTTATTTTCTAAAAATAACTCGCATCAATCTCAAAAGAATGATGCTCTCCTATGTCTCTGGCTTTCAACATCTACAAAAACAACAAACATTATTTTACTCTTAGTAAAAAAATAAAATTGATAACATGATGGAATTATGAACTTTACTTGCCTTAAACCGTCTTTCTCTCTCTTCTGAAGAAGCTGAGAAAAACGTCTCCTCACACAAGCAGGGTTCTGTGTTGTTAACTGTGTTGGGCACAATGAAGACACAAAGCTCAACATGTCTGAAATATAACATGCAAAACTTTACTTTTAACAATTATCACTTCATCAGCCTCAAAATAATTAGGCTAGTCTTTATTACATATCGCCGTTTCCTTTAGGAAAATACATTCAACTTAACCGCGAAAAAAAAGATAACGAATTAACATGTAAATATGTTAATAACCCTCTCTTAACACCTCAAAAAATGTAAATATTGTAAAATCTATGTAAATATGACATAAGACGTTAAGACTATTTCTGAGGCGAAATCTGCGTCCGCGTATTTTTCAATATAAGCTCTTTTCGGAATATTTCCGCCTTCCATGAAATCTCAAGATAATACAATCTCAAACAATGAATGATGACTTTAAATTTTTAATCTTTACTTACCATAAACCGTCTTTCACTTGCACTCGCTTCCATCTGAAAACGCTGAGAAAATGGCGGCTTCTCGCACGTGACGTGCCTGACGTGCGTGCTCTCTTTCACGTCCGCGTTCCCAACCCAGCACCACTGGGTTATTGATCAAGACCAAACATTTTGTTCAGGATTCTTTGATGGATAGAACGTTCAAACGATCATCATTTATTCAAAATTGAAAATTATATTTAAATGTATTTACTGTCACTTTTAATCAAAATAATGTATCCTCACTGAAAAAAGTAGTAGTTTTAGGCCTGGCCGATAAAACGGTATCGATATTTATCGATGGTACACCTTCTTCGATATCAATAGAAAAAATGTTCGATATAGCACGATATACACTCTAAAAATGCCGGGTTGTTTCAACCCAACTTTGGGTCAAATATGGACTAACCCAACCGTTGGGTTCAATTTTTACATTAAATTTTTAACCCAAAAGTTGGGTTAGTCCATATTTGACGCAAAGTTGGGTTGAAACAACCCAGCATGTTTTAGAGTGTAGGCACGTACTATGAGTGACACAGACAGCACACACAAATGAACACATGCTGAAATGAGTGCTGTGCCTGCCTGTGATGAGGAGATTGTGAATAAAGAATGAATATTAGTCGAATTTACAATAAACATTTGCATTTGAATGTTAGCTGTGCATCAGGGAGCGTCATCAATGGCGCGCGAGATGCGGTGATGATGTAAGTGACGTTGTTGCATTTTAATGTTTTGTTAGTCTAGCCCACGAGACGCGCCGTTGCGGCGTTATTCTTTCAAAATATTAGAGAAATATAGAAGCTCAATGCGGAGAAGATCTTGAATGGGATGAATGGAACGAATTTGTGGAGGTTTATTCCTTTTCACTGCATCTCATATGTTTTAAATACAGTCTGTGTGAATGGCGCTTCGGCTCTTTGGATTAAGCAATGCATAAATAAATGATGCTGTTTTGTTCATAATTGTTTATGCAATTTACGAAATTATATTCGATTTTTGAGTTAATTTAGACATTTAATTGTTAAAACAAAAAATATTTGTTGTTTGTCTCAATAAATTGTGTTAATTATAAATACAGTGGTTAAATCAAAAATAAACAATTCTATTGCTTTTTGTTTTAAAAAAGGTTATAAAAAAATGTCAATAATTATCGATACCGAACGATATGAAACATTATATCGTTGATAATTTTTTTTAGCTTTTAGCTATATCGCCCAGCCCTTATATATATTAATAGCTCTGAGCTGCAGGAGAGCCTTTGTGTGAGGAACATATTTAATTCCTGAATGAATTAGCTTTGTTTTTGTTTTTTTTGGTTTACTATACTGTTGCTGCACTACTGTTACTGTTCTACTGTTTAGTGTTTAAGTTTCTTTTATCAATTTATTTATTACTTATTCTCTACTTGTTATCTGGTGTCTTAAAGTGCTGCAAACATTATATCTTTGTTCTGTACCACTGGGTGCATACAATGACAATAAAGATTCATTCATTCATTCATTCATTCATTTTACAGTCACCGTTGATAAATTTAATGCATCCTTGCTGAATAAAAGTATTCTTTAAAAAATCTTAATTACCCCAAACATTTGAACCCTATAAGCTACATTAATTTATGTAATTTATGTAATGAACGAGGACTGTTTAACTTCATATTTTGCTTGAGGATGTGTGTATAAAAAACATACGGTGCTTTTTAAGGGGTGAGGAAACATATGACTAGTCAATAGTGTGCTTTAAAGAAAAGGTTGGTATTCACTGCCCTTGCTGAGATAAGACACGATGAAATGAAAAGAAAAACCTCCTATAATACAGGCAAACATATGTGTATTAGAACAGACATAGTAATCTAGTAAAACCAATAGCATAACCACTGTTGTGCAACAAATGTATTCATATTTTTCACAGATTATTGCTCACACATAACTCATATCTGGTGTGTAGAAAGTGTCTTTGTGTGAGTGTGTGCGCGTGTGGGCTGTGTTAGGCTGTATTTATGTCAGTTGGATGATCTCGTGGCCTGTAGAGTGTGACAGTGAGCGGGGTGTTGGATTATTATTTGCTATCTGCTTCTACATAAGCCGCATGCTGTCCCGATCGCACTGAATCCATACACACCAGACGGCTTATTTGGGTTCCCAGAACAGATTCACTGCTTCAACATACCCTCCATAACCCTCCCTCCCACACACAAAAACTTAAGAGAGCCAAAGCGTGATCTAAGGGGGCCGATTTTACTAATACTAATACATATATTAATATATTAAGGGTTGAGGACTTGATGACACCTCAAATCATGCAGTTTGTTGAGCAGAGGTGTGCTGTTACTTTTCTGAGTGCTCAGACTGTTGATTTTTGCCTGGTAGATGATAAAATGGGCAAAAAAAATTCATTGACTTATAGTGAAGGAGGGATCTGAGCCATATCCTGAGACCACTATACACTTTTTGACTTGGCAACAACCAAGATCATCCGCAGTGAATGGGTGCCATCAGAATGAGAGTTCAAACAGCTGATAAAAACCTCACAATAATCCACAAGTAATCCACATGACTTCAGTCCATCTATTAACATATTGCAAAGTGAAAAGAATCAAATTCATAATTAAGGCATTTTAACTCTAAATTATTGCTTCTGGAAAAAATATGAGTCCATAATTCATAGTAACTCTTTCTCCACCCATTCATTACAGAGGATCTACTGGTGAGCAAGTGATGTAATGCTAAATTTCCCCATATCTGTTTTGATGAAGAAACAAACTCATCTACATCTTGGAAGGCCTGAGTAAACTGTCGGTAAATTATCGTTTTTGGGTGCACTATTCCTTTAAAAACTACTTGGAACACTTTAACAACGAAATAGCAATGCCCTGACAACATTTGTGAATGATAAAGCATCACTCACATTTTCTCCAGAATGTGTAAAATGTATTTACATTCAGTATTTGAATTAGTGGTGCATTTTCCACTCTTTTCTGGTTTAAATTTGGTGCAGAAATCAAAATAGGCCTATAGTGATTATAGCGTAGAACATTTCTGTAGTTTACTCATTCTTTGCAAGTGTATTGCTCCTCATGTTAAAAGTTTGTCATGTTTGTTTAAAGGGGTCCTATTATGCTTTTTCACTTTTTTAATTGTAGACTTCTAACGAGATGATGATGTGAATCAGGTGTGTTAACAAAGAGAGACGTGCAAAACATGCAGAGCGGGGGTACGCGAGGACTGGAATTGAGAACCGCTGGTCTATAACAATTCTTACAAGTACAACACGTCGTAACGTTAGCTGGGTGCCGCGGACAGAAGCCGAACGGCGCCGCCGGTGTGCCTACACTCATAGAAATGAGAGCATGTTCTAGTACACCCCAAAACAAAATCAAGACATTGTAAAAGAGCATAATAGGACCCCTTTAATGAATTAAGAAAGCAGCTGATCAGTGCTATGTCATGCTGTAATCAGTCACAGCAATGCAAATCAATCATGCAGTGTAATTTAGGTAATGGTGATGAATGGAGTTTAGCTGGTGGTGATGACTGCCACACAGGCCTGCCTGTAATATTGGAGCTGAAGTGGAATGAATATGTATGTGAATGAGGGGATGTTGTGGAGAGTTTAGCACAGGAGCATTATTCTCCATGAGTTGGAATGTGGCAACTGGCCAACTTGCCAAAGTCGCTGCTGCTAATGCTACCCTATTGTACAGTACTACGATACAGTGATTAAATCATGGAGATACTGTGGTAGTCTCTCAGTACACGCCCAGGAATGTTGTCAGGACCCGGAGCTTTGCGTGCATTGATCCTGCTGAGGGATCTCCTCACGCTGTCCGGGGACAGCGTCATCACCTGGTCGCCAGGAGGAGGTGGAGTCTTCTGTGCAGTGGTGCTGTTTTGTGCCTTTTATATATATGCTTTATATATATAAAATTGTGACCATCACAGCAGGCTCTACGTCTGGTAACCCCTGACTATAATATAATATAATATAATATATAGTTCACCTAAAAAAAATATACGCTATTGGCTATTTTAAAAAGGGGCGGGGCTGCTTGATATGTCCCGCCCTGTCTTCCTGTTTCAGTTAAAATGACGTCAACACAGAGTACCGCTGCGTGTTTCTAAGCATTTCAGGGCCTTTAAATGACCTTTTGAGGCAGTTTTCCCATCCAGCCACTAGGTGACCTGAATAGTAAAATAGCTCTGATAAAGCTCATAACAATTAAATGTATAGTTCACCCAAAAATGGATTTTTTAAAATAAATTAACATATATATTTACCAAGGATGCAATAAATTGGTCATAAGTGACAGTAAAGATTTATATTTCAAATAAATGCTGTTCTTTTGAACGTTCTATTCATCGAATTCTACTGAAAAGAAAGGTATCCTCAAGTTTCCTCAAAAATATTATCAGCACAACAGCTTTAAACATTGATAATAATAAGAAATGTTTCTTAAGCACCAAATCAGCATATTAGAATGATTTCTGAAGGATCATGTGACACTGAAGACTGGAGTGTTGGCTGCTGAAAATTCAGCTTTACCGCCAAAGATATAGATTACATTTTAACATACATTAAAATTAGAAAACTGTTATTCTGAATTGTAATATTATTTCACAATATTACTGTTTTTAATGTGTTTTTGTCAAATAAATGCAGCCTTGGTGAGCATGAGACTTTTTTCAAAAAAATAAAAATTACCAACCCCAAACTTTTGAACAGTAGTGTATCAGTATCATATACAGGGCTGGATTGGTAATCGGGCATACCGGGCATTTTCCTGGTGGGCCGACGCACTTAAGGGGCTGACAGAATGTTTTTCGTTTTTGTTTTTTCGAGGACCATCAACCAGGGACAGCGAGCAGCCAGTGGCCCATTGGTTTGTCTCCTGTATTGACTCCTGTATTGTCTATTGCGCTATAGACGGAGCGATTAAGTATTTTTCTCCACCTATATAAAGATCGCTTCACCCCAACTTCTTCCTCGTCGGCTTTTCCCATGTTTTCATAGCTGCATTATCAAGAACAGGCTTGCTCTGCGGTGAGTGATGCGGGCCAAAGAGCCAAGCAGGAGGAGAAGAAGAGAGTAGTTGAATCTGTAAAGTGCTTGATAGGGACTCGCAGCGGAGGCAGGCATCTAACCTATCCTAATGTGTGTGCACGCCATGAGTGTAGAATACGTAAACAGAAACACTTTTTAATAAAATGTAATTTCTTCCCCCGCGATTTTTTGGCCGAATCAAGTCAAGTGTGTTCATAGAGGTTTCCATGGGCCAATGCGAATAAAGCTAGATTTAAATAAAAAAAGACACGATATTGTCGGACCTGACGTTTTATTCTTATCCAAAACCAGATGTGATATGAGTGTGATACATATACATACATACACTACCAGTCAAAATTTTTTGAACAGTAAGAAAGATCCAATAGAAAGATCCAAAGATCAGCATTTATCTGAAATAAAAAGTTTTTGTAACATTATGTACATATACCATTTAAAAGCTTGGAGTCAGTATAATTTTATTTATTAATTTTTTTTTGGGGGGCGGGTGATATAAATTAATACTTTTATTTAGCAAGGATGCTTTAAATTGATCAAAAGTGACGATAAAGACATGTTACAAAAAAAATTATATTTCAGATAAATGCTGTTCTTCTGAACTTTCTATTCATCAAAGACACCT
>NW_015558572.1:569093-593692 GCF_001515605.1 Sinocyclocheilus anshuiensis | reverse complement strand
TGAATTCTACACAGAATGCTATATTTTATAGCAATATGGATGAGATTGTGGCTGGCATACCCTGTCAAATGCGGCTTTACGGAGCTCAATGGCTCTGAACGGCTCTAGCCCAAGCTGTGATATAAAACGAACGCTATTGGCTATTTTAAAAAGGGGCGGGGCTGCTTGATATGTCCCGCCCTGTCTTCCTGTTTCAGTTAAAATGACGTCAACACAGAGTACCGCTGCGTGTTTCTAAGCATTTCAGGGCCTTTAAATGACCTTTTGAGGCAGTTTTCCCATCCAGCCACTAGGTGACCTGAATAGTAAAATAGCTCTGATAAAGCTCATAACAATTAAATGTATAGTTCACCCAAAAATGGATTTTTTAAAATAAATTAACATATATATTTACCAAGGATGCAATAAATTGGTCATAAGTGACAGTAAAGATTTATATTTCAAATAAATGCTGTTCTTTTGAACGTTCTATTCATCGAATTCTACTGAAAAGAAAGGTATCCTCAAGTTTCCTCAAAAATATTATCAGCACAACAGCTTTAAACATTGATAATAATAAGAAATGTTTCTTAAGCACCAAATCAGCATATTAGAATGATTTCTGAAGGATCATGTGACACTGAAGACTGGAGTGTTGGCTGCTGAAAATTCAGCTTTACCGCCAAAGATATAGATTACATTTTAACATACATTAAAATTAGAAAACTGTTATTCTGAATTGTAATATTATTTCACAATATTACTGTTTTTAATGTGTTTTTGTCAAATAAATGCAGCCTTGGTGAGCATGAGACTTTTTTCAAAAAAATAAAAATTACCAACCCCAAACTTTTGAACAGTAGTGTATCAGTATCATATACAGGGCTGGATTGGTAATCGGGCATACCGGGCATTTTCCTGGTGGGCCGACGCACTTAAGGGGCTGACAGAATGTTTTTGTTTTTTGTTTTTTCGAGGACCATCAACCAGGGACAGCGAGCAGCCAGTGGCCCATTGGTTTGTCTTGACTCCTGTCTCCTGTATTGTCTATTGCGCTATAGACGGAGCGATTAAGTATTTTTCTCCGCCTATATAAAGATCGCTTCACCCTTCTTCCTCGTCGGCTTTTCCCACGTTTTCACAGCAGATTTATCAAGAACAGGCTTGCTCTGCGGTGAGTGATGCTGGCCAAAGAGCCAGGCAGGAGGAGGAGAGGAGAGTAGTTGAATCTGTAAAGTGCTTGATAGGGACTCGCAGCGGAGGCAGGCATCTAACCTATCCTAATGTGTGTGCACGCCATGAGTGTAGAATACGTAAACAGAAACACTTTTTAATAAAATGTAATTTCTTCCCCCGCGATTTTTTGGCCGAATCAAGTCAAGTGTGTTCATAGAGGTTTCCATGGGCCAATGCGAATAAAGCTAGATTTAAATAAAAAAAGACACGATATTGTCGGACCTGACGTTTTATTCTTATCCAAAACCAGATGTGATATGAGTGTGATACATATACATACATCTATCTATCTCGAAGTGGTGGTGGGCCGCCTGGACCAAAAAATGCCAGGGCCGATTTTTTTTGTCCCAGTCCAGCCCTGATCATATACAATATAATTTTGCATACATTTCTGTACAATTGCACAAAATCTTTAAGAACAAAATCAAAGCTTCTAATTAAATTATCAGTGCATATTCATACAGTAGTTTAATCATTTATAGGACTACCCCGAAACCTTTTTCAATATCAAGGTGCCTTAGTTTTAGTGCTTCTACAGCAGCTCGACTAAATTGTGTACATGAAGAGAGAGAAAATTAATTTCCCTTTTCCTTTTCTCTCTTCTCGCCGGCACTTCACTCCATCAGCTTTCTTTTTATCCTTAAGTCATTTTCCCTTTGTCTTTCTCACTCTGTGAGCGCCTGCACTCTCCATCTCCACCCTGCTTCCCAACCGCAGCATCAGGAAAAAAATTCAAGCTCCGAAATACAGCAACAGTTGTATTGTCACCTAAAGCTTTATTGTTCCCTTTTTACCTGATTTATTTTCCTGTTTTCTCTAAATGACAGAGCAGGCCTGGGATAACACAGAGTTAAAATCAGCGCCTAGAGACTGAATTCTGAGTGATAGAGCGAACGAGAGAGAGAGAGAAAGTTTATAAGGCGCGGTTTTGGAGAAATGTAAGAAAGAAACGAGGGAATCTGTGGTGACCAGCTGCAAGAGAGGAGATAGCAGAGAGAGGCTTTTAATTCCCAATCCCTACAGAGCCTTTGAAAATTACCAATCTTCTTATCACAGACACAGGGCTGCTTATGCAAATTGTTGTGGAGTGGAACGTTTAAACGGAAAATTACTCGACAGCAGTTTTTTTATTTTTGCCTCCTTCTCTCCCTCCCTCCCCCCCTCCCCCCACATGCACACTTCCACATAGAAAGTCTGTTTCCAGTCTCAGATAAGAAGATAAATTGCTCTTTGTGCTTTGAAGCACGTCAGGATTTAAAGACTCCTGCCTAGCTGTGGTCTACGACTGCTGCTCTTTCTGGCTTTGTCAAAAAAAAAGCTATGGGAAGCAGGGAAGGTCATTTCAAAACAACATAGAATCTACGCTCCCAAAAGTCAGAGCCGCCTGCCGAGTCTGAAAAATATATATTGAAATCCACTCAGCAAGCAAATTCCATTCAATGTTGTTTATTATTCCCACACTTGTTGGTTGCGCTGGTTCTAAACTGGATCTTAATTTCTCAGCATGACAAAACAATAGATCCGCGGGGGTTTTGGTCTTGGACACTGAAAGTCCAAATGACACTTTCGGCAGTTTTCCAAAATTCTTTTGAAAAACAGAGCAGGGCTTCTTCCCATTGCGGTGCCTTATCAGAGGCGAAGAGCATCAGAGAGCCAGATGGGTTTTGTGAACGCTGTTCAGCCAGAACTCGAGCGCAGCGGAGAATGCGGCTCTCTCATGCTTGGCCAACAGCTCTTGACTCTAGGCCACAATTCAATTCTGTCTTTGAGAAATCATTTTCAAAGCATGTCTCTGTATTGGGGAGAGAGCCTATAGAGGTCAATTGATGGCAGCACCTTCATTTCGTATTGTGGTATTGCGTCGGTGGCGGGAACCTGTTTGGAAAATGATGGTGTAATTTTGTTATTTTATTCCATGCCGGTCCTTTAGTACCTAGAAGGGCCGTTCGTACTGCATAATGACTGTTGATTTATTGATTTTAACAGTGGCGGGCAACCGAAAAATAATTTATTCTATAGATTTGTGTGTGGGTGTGTGTGTGTGAACAAATCTGTTTGACTCACGAGTCTTGCTTTTGTTATTAGTCTATTAAGAGTATGCTGCTGGATGTTGTCTGAATGCATTTTCAGTTACTATCACCCTACGCAGTATTTTCGATATCTTGATAGTGGCTCATTGTTTTTGTTTATGTATATTCTTGCATAATTCACTCACCCACATGTTGTTTCAAACCTCTATGCCTTTCTTTCTGCTGTGGAACACAACATAGCAGAACATTGATGCTGATTTAAGTTGTACAATGAAAGTAAATGGTAACCAGGGGTTGTCAAGCTCCAAAAATCTTCTGAAGTCAGGCACGTGCAGGGGGTGGTGGGGGGTGCGATGGGTGTTTGAGCACCTGCCCCTTTCCCCTTGATGCCCAAAGTGCCCTTTTGTCAAGGCAATTTTTTTTTTGTAATTAAACACCATTTTGTGAAGGCCTGCCCAATCTAACTATTAGTAAAATGAATTAATTATAATTTAGTCGTAAATAAAATTATCCACATGATGATGACCTTTCACCTGACGATCTCATCAGGGACTATCCCTCACGTTCAGACACCTTTAATGTAGCGCACTACCAGGATGCCTTCATAACGTCCGCAGCTGCCGGTAAGTAGAGTTCTCAGCGGAGCGCTTGTATACTTATATTATTAAATTATTATTATTATACAAGAACTGCGTGAAGAGAGTGTGCACAGCTGTTGTTTATATTGCTGTTTGTAGCCTGTGGAAGTAAGGTTAGCTGCAGCAAGGGGCTATAATAATTTTGTTCAATATTTTCCTAATGACAATTTTATGATCGGTTTATAAAGGCTACTACGAGCACCTTTTCCCTATTTTTATCACAGAATAAGGCAGAAAATGTATAGTTTCTATAGGCTACTAAATGATATGTCAATCAGTACTGCATTATTCATAAAGTTTATTTATTACCTGGAGATAACTTGAAAAACAGACATAATCCGTATATTTTCGCAATCGTGTGTTTATTGTCTTCACGTTTTTTTCTGCTTTTCATTCAGCTCAGCTACAGCAATAGCCGGATGCTTTTGTCCATATTAGGCTTTCCTGCACGTCATAAGTCATTCCTTCTATGAGTCTGTTTTGGACTTTCTGCACGAGAGCGCCCTCCGGCTTCGAGTATGAATTAAACATACACTGCATGAGAATGTTGAGCGCTCCAGATATTCACTTCTCCTCATTTTGGATATGAATAAAACATCAGGTCATGCATAGACTATCGATACTGTCTCTTTTAATTTAAATCTAGAAACCTCTACGTGAACACACCTGCCCGAATAAAGTGCGGGGGACGAAATTACATTTCTTTAAAATTAAATATTAAAAATGCAGCTAACGTTCTACACACAGCAATATAAACAAAGGTGCCTGTTCTCTTTCGTTCTTGCTGTTTGATTGGGAAAAGTTTAATGGGCATCGAGGGGTCTTGTCTGTATGTTATCTGACTAAACAACTATTACTTTTAACTTTTTTTTTATACAGTATTTATTTTAAAAACGTAGAGTGCCTTAAAAATAATTATCACAACCCTGATAAAACAGGCTTATACTGATTTTCTCATCCTCCAATCCTGTTTTTATCATCATTATAATTAAAAAAATTCATAAATTCAGAACAGGATTATAATATAATTCTATTTTAAATAAGACAGAAATATTTTTTCTACAACAACAACAGTAGTGTTTACAACAGCAAAACCACCATACCCTGTAAACTCAATAATAATAATAGGCCTAATTTAATTCCGTTTCTATTTTCAGAGTGATTAAGAGGTGCAAAGAAATATTTATTTAACTTTTAAACTTAAAATGGTCTTTTCTGTTCTGTGTTTCTTTTTCAAAACACCGTCACGGCATTTGCTGCTATCAATACAGAAGCATCCGTTTCGATACATGTCTCAGCAAGGAGCACAGCCCTATTAAAAGCCGTGCTCCATATGCCCCTTTTATACTTTGAGCACCTGCCCCTCCAAAGGTCTCTGCACGGCCCTGTCTGAAGTTATATGATTTTTGTGAAGAAAAGCCAGAATGTTAAGCCATAATTGTCTCCAATGCATTTCACACAACAAATTTGAATGCAAGTAAGATGTAAGATTTTAAGTAAGATTTGAGTGCTACAATGAAAAGGGAGATTTTCAGACAATCTATGCATGGCTCTATGCAGGGCATGTTGTTGTATGGAATACTTTTAAGGCAGCGACTATTTGCACTACGTGTAAATAGCGATAGAGGCTATTTACGCTAAGTGAAAATAGCATATTTTCTTAGTGATAGATGCTATTTACACTAAGTGCAAATAGCGATGGATGCTATTTACACTAATTGCAAATAGCAGCATTTTTTACTTTACTTTTACTTTTAGTCATTTAGCAGACGCTTTTATCAGTTCGGACATCGCACAGTGATCATTCAATAAATATATACATATACATGTACATATATATAAATACATTCAATATATATAATTTAATTTCCATTTTGTATGTTGAAGTACTGAAATAACTCAAATTAAATAAAACAAAGTTAATAAAAACCTATATAGACATAATAAAAAACTAATAAAATGACAACATTACTACCACTGTAACTAAAACTAAAATAGATAACTAATACAAATCAAACTACATTAGTTTATCAGTAATCCTAAAAACTTTACTAAAAAATTTTTAGTGATATGCTATTTACACTAAGTGCATTCAAATTATTAAATGGATGCCACCTTATTGGGACAATAAAGCACTCCCTACACCTACCCTATCCGATACTTTATTTTCAACTTTTTGATTATTTCCTTCATTTTCATTGAAAATAAATGCTTTTCTGATGTGATTTGAATTTGAAAAGGGAGAAAAAAGTTTGCCAAAAGGCGGATTCGAACCCGGGTCGATCACGTCAAAATGAGTACGACACATGTTTTACCATCTGCGCCATGTAATGTTTTAATGTTGACTAGCCGAATCACACATTGATGGGTGGAGTTAGGGTAAATAGCCTCTGCCAACAAGGCGGGCTATTTGCACTTAGTGTAAATAGACACTCCGTACTTTTAAAGTTTTTTTTTTGTTTGTTTGTTTTTTTGTTTGAGCATGAAAGCCCCTGGTCAACATTCACATGGAATGGAAAAGAGCAGCATTAACATTCTGCCAAAAAAAAAGTCAAACTGGTTTAGAATGACATGAAAATGACATAAATTTCATTTTTGGGTAAACTATCGTTATCCTTAATCATACAGTAATATCTCTCAAACCTTTTTCTTCTTTATTCTGTATTCCAGAGGCAGCTGAGGAGGAGGAAATGTTATCTGCTAATCGCTGGAGTGCTGCTTCTTACTTTGCTTATCATCATTATTGCAGTCTCAGCCAGAAAATGAGATCGAGACCACAGGTGAGCTATGTCTGGTGTGCCCAGCCTGTAATATAAATAACAACATAAAAAAGAAAGTGAGAAAAGATACTCTAGGGACAACACAAATCAACAGAACAAAAATAAAACAAATATTAAAATATATTATTTTTAAGCAAATGTATAACATCTGTGAGCGATATAATTATATAATATTATTATTATGTATTATTGTTTTAATAATAAGTATATTTAATAAAATAATTATTAAATATTTTGTCCTTTTCTTGGATGAAGAGAACAGTATTTATTTGAAATAGAAATATTTTGTAACATGATAAATGTTTTTACTTTAACTTTTGTCCAATTTAATGTGTCCTCTTATTTTTAGTTGTCAAACGTTTGGAAATGATGGTTATGATTATGATAATGATGATTATGATTTTTAAATGTTTTTAATGAAGTCTCTTATTCTCACCAAATCTGCATTTATATGATCCATTTATTTTGAAGGATCATGTGAGACCGAAGACTGGAGTAATGATACTGAAAATTCAGCTTTGTATCACAGGAATAAATTATATTTTAAAATATATTACAATACAGTTATTTTAAATTGTAATACTGTTTTAAGAACATAAATGCAGAGCATAAGAGGCTTGTTTTAAAAACATTATTTTTTTTAAATTATTATGAACTTTTGACCAGTAGTGTAGATATATAAAACATTTAAATATATAATTTAATACAATATAGATTTGTTCAAATATTTGATTCAATTTATTTATTTATTGTTCATTGGCCTAATATACCAATTCAAACTTTGCCACCTCATTTCAGGTACTAATAACACAATAAAAAAATAAAAAATAACTATACCTTGTGGCATTTATCACCAAAATGCAGTGCAGAACATCCTAAACAATTAATTTTGACTGAAGCAGGTAATTTTGGACATTTGTTGTCATCACTGAATAGTAAAACACCCAGAGTCTCCAGCTGCCCCTTGTTTAAAACTTTTAGACACAATAATCTCTGAAAAAAAAAAAAAAAGGTGTCAAAACACTCTTGCTTACCTAATTGGTTCTTGACATTTGTATAGCCTGAACCGGCATATCAGGATGCTATTTTTTTTACCACGAAAAGCCAATCCGGTGAAAGCACTTCAGACTAATATTTCACCCATGGGCAGCCTCTCTGAGGGGAGTGGGATTTTATCAGTTAGATGGATTACCTCCTCATTCATTTCTGAAAGGCCAACTGACAATTACACTCTTATGTTATTCATTTATCCTCACAATCTACTTTTATTCGTTCATTGGTTTTTCTCATTCATCTACCTGTGAGGAGGAAGAGTGTTGGAAACTGGGTGAGGAGTGACTCCATTTCCATGAGATGAGAGTTTATCTATGTGTTGGATCTCTCGCGGCCTCCCTCGGGGAGACGAGGCTGAGTGACAGCCTGGACTCCCTCTCGTATCGATCCGTACCCTCTCTGTTCTCCCGCTTTTCCTCTGGCAACACGCACACACCTCCTTTTAAGCGGCGTGTGTGAAACTGAAAGTAGATAGCATCTTTAATTAAGTAGCTTTTTAACTCACATTTGTGAAACAGAGTGAAACAGGGAGCATAAGTTGTTTGAACTTTGGTGCCAAGATCTCATCTTTTACCAAGCGCTTCAGCAAATAAGAACAGTTGAGAGATTTTGTCACTAAAAAAAATCACTCAACTCGAGCACGCTCTGCCATATGCACTGCTCACAAATGGAGAACTCTTAAGTACTAATTGATTTAGAGATTTCAATATTCCATCACTTCTGTTGTTTTGACCTACAACGATCTCATTTATGCTGTTATTATGTCTTTTAGAATTTAAAAACTAGATTTTCACTTTTTTTCAGTAAAAAACTGTAATGGATGCTTTTCTGTGCAAAAGTTGCTGCCATGTTATGCGGTTGCCGTGGTGTTGTGTTTTTTTAGGATATTGCAGTGCGGTTGCTAGAATGTTCTGAGTGGTTGCTAGGTGGTTGTTGTCATTTCTGTATAACTTGGGTCCCCTTTTTTTTTTTCTTATACGTATAGTTCACCCAAAAATCTTATGCTGTTCCAAACCTTTATAAAGGCCGTTCACGCAATTGTTATTTTAGCATCACTGAGATATTATATAGTTTTATTATATTTGTATTATAGTTTATATTTTTTATTAATATTTTGAAACAGTTTTTTGTTTTTTCATTTTAATTGTAGTTTTAGTTCTTTTGTTTTATTATAAAATATTGAAAAATAAAGTCCACACCAAAATTATAATGATAACGACATAGAGGAACCATACTGTTGCACTTTCAGAACATTTTTTAAAGCTGATAAACGATATAAACATTGACAATCAGAATCCATCTGACTTTCAAGAGCCTGAACATTGGGAGCGGCAGATGACACAACTACAGTTAATCTAATAAACAGAACATTGTCGTGCATTGGTGTAGACGCTTATCATTTTTTTCATTCTTGGTGTGAACAGGCCTTAACTATCTTCTTGCAGAAAGCAAAAATATATATATTTTAAATAATACTGGGGCCCAAACAACATTGGATTGTACTGACTTTCATTGTATGGACAAAAACAATATATATATATTACTACAATTCAAAATATCTTCTTTTGTGTTCCATGAAAGAGATGCATACAGATTTGGAAAGACTTGAGAGTCAAAAAATGAAATAATTTTTATTCGGGGGTGAACTATCCCTTTAAGTATAATTACATTAATAGTGGAGCTGTTTAGTTAATTCATCCCTCCAACTAATATTTTTTTGCTCACCTCTCAATTCCTGATTAAGCATGTGTTTTGTTTCTCAGGTTGACTCTAAGTCCTGGATAACTGCTTTAAGAGACCCATGTAGCAACGTGTACCAAATCATGTTTGCAGACCCTCTGGTTTTTAGAGAAAGGAGTGGTGAAAGGGAGGGTTTCAGTGCCATAACAGACTATAAGCTCAGGAGAGCTTGCCAGCGTGTGTGCTAGGGACCGGCTCCAAAAGCTGCATAGATTTATAGAGAATTAACAGCTCTGAATCTATGTACACATGGGCCATTCGGTTCTGGTGAGACTTGTTTTTATTGCATTCCTTGCACAGTTTGTGATTATTTCTATCTACGTCTCTTTATAACCCCAAGCTGTTCGCAGCCTTAGTGAACTTTTTTTCTGTAAAATTAGAAATTATCCCTGGGTGACAAACACTATAAAAGTTACACCTTACATCAATTTCAGGTGGATGCTCAGGTAAGCAGACACCACTAAATACAGGTGTAAGCAGGTCCAAAACATTTTGTGATTCGATCACTCAAACCACTTTTGAAGTGTAGTGTAAATGACAATCAGTGTGTGTGATCTGGACAACAAGGACCTACACTTCTGTCAATCATCCACTGAGTTCCAGAGATTTATTTATTGAAATGTTTCTGTTTTTTTTTTTTTTTAATTGAAATTTCCCTCTTTTTATCTGTTTGTTTATCTATTTATTTAATTTCCACTGTGATTTGTTTATCTACTGGACCTTTTCTCTTATTTTTCTATTTTATCATGGCTATTTTATTTATTAATTGTACATATTTGACTGTGTTTAATTTATTATTATTATTTTTTTTTTTTTTTTACTGTGATCTATTTTTTTTTATTTTATTTTCTAGTGGTGTATTTATTTATTTATTTAGTGCTTTGGTTTTTGATATTTTAATTTTCAAATGGTTTAGTTAAATGATTAATTTATTACTAATTATTAATCAATTATTAATATTATTTAAATATTATTTATTTTAATTGATGAAACTGCTCATCAAAGGTTCAAAGGGAGATGTATTTGATGATAAATGTTTATGTCCGGTGTAAGCAGAAATTTATGATCTGATGAACTTATGATCTGATCACCAGACCAGGTGTACACACGGCCTTAGATGTTTAGAAAAAGTGACAAACTTGGGTGGTTAATAGTGAGATCCTTCACAAAAGCAAAAGTGCAAAGGATTAAAAAGGAGCAAAGTATTATTGGAAATGTGCTGGACTGATGTGGTTGGAAACAGACAGGGTGGCAGAGGGAAGAGCATAGTGCATAATATATCAGTTTAATGATTCAGCAATGACATGGAGCCGCTTTGCCTCTCAAATCAATAGCCCTGCACTTTATGGTGCTCTAAATAACACAATAACTGCTCCTCGACACTTATTCCTGCGAGTTGTGTTGCCAGTGCTGCCTTCACATCTTGTTTACAGACTCATTTGGGTGAAAGAGATCCTTCAATATGCATGTCAACAGCATGAGCTAACTACAGTTGATCCTTCTGCTCTGAGCTGGTGAAATTGAGAGCAATCTGAGAGCGGCCCCAACTCACTGAGTCACCAATTGCATAAAATGAACCCTTAACAGCATGACACCAGACTATTAAAGCATTTTAATGTTGTGACCGTTATGCATTATCATATAGTATGAGCATTTAAATGCCAGTCTGTTAGCAGGTTTAATAACAAGGAACGTGAGAATCTTCAAACATTTTCAGACCCCAGTGATGTCTGGACCCCTGAAGTAGATCACCTCTTATCTCATGTCAGCAAATGTCTAGATAGAATGTGATTTTTGACGTGTGAAATTTTTCATTTTATTTAGTGAACTGTCACTTTACTTGTGCTGGTGGGTGAGTGAATAGAAATATAATGTTTTTGATGTTTTTCAAATGTTTCACATTTTCCTGAAAATTACTTTTCATTTTTTGCTTACATTCTGATTACAAAATTACCTAAGCTATAAAATAAAATATTATAGAGCTGTTGAGTCATGATGTCAACTAAGGCTAAGGATGGTTAAAAAGTTTTGTTGTTGTTTTTATTATTGTTATTTTTTATTTATTTATTTTGCTTTTACTCAGCAAGAATTCATTCAACTGATCAAAAGTGACAAAGACTTTTACATTGTTACATACAATTTACGTTTCAGATAAATTATGTTCTTTTGAAAATTCTATCAAAGAAAAAATGCCATGGTTTCTACAATAAAATATTAAAGGGGTCCGCCCAAACATACACACTACACACTGACTAAAATTAAAAAAGTGAAAAAGCATAATAGGACCCCTTTAAGCAGTACAACTGTTTTCAGCTTTGCTAATAATAGGAAATGTTACATGAGCATCAAATTAGAATGATTTCTGAAGGACATGCGTAATGACTGCTGAAATTTCAGCTTTACCATCACAGGAATAAATTACGTTACAAAATTATATTAAAACATAATATTTTATCATTTTATTTTAAATGTCAATAATATTTCACAATATTACTGTTTTTACTGTATTTTTGATCAAATAAATGCAGCCTTGGTGAGCATACGAGACTTCAAAAACATTTAAAAATCTTGCCGACCCCAAACTTTTGAATGATTTAGCAACTTACATTAAAAAGAAAAAAAAAATGCTGAAATCTCAGAATTCATGCTTGAAGTGTTCACGGTGTATAATTTACGTTTAAGTAATGATATGGACCTTATTTAACTGATAAACCACTATTTAAAAAACCCGTAGCCTGAAATTGCTCATTTTTTCCCCGGGTTTTATAGGACTACAATCTGAACAGCTCTATTAAGTCAATTTCTGAAGCTGTTTTCCTCTTGGAATCTTGGTCTTTATAGGTACATTTGGCAGAGCAAAATATAACAAAAATCTGACTAGACTAGAAATGAAACAGGAGATCAATCCTGTTCTGTTGCTTACAATTTTATTGCTGGTATATTTTGCCATAGATTAAATGTCAGAACAATATCGGAATTAGATATTTGCCTTCCTCAAATTGGCTTCTTTGTATTTATATGAATAACATCATTCTGCACATTGTATGATCAGCTTAAGTTTTTTATGATGATTTATGGGTCACCATACTTGGCCACACGTCACATCACTTTCATTTTTCAGCACATCAAAAAACAGTGTTTTGTGACTATGATTGTGTAAGTTTGAAAAAAAAAAAGAAACATGTAAATATACATTCTGCCATGCAACTGTGACTTGTCTTTTTAAGACTGTACACTTAGAGACAATTTTCTTTTTTTAAGATAAAAATGTTGACCCGTACTGTTGTGTAAAGACCAAAATCATATCTGAATTTTATTGTAAATCTTTTGTGACACACTTGAAAATCACTCAGCACTGCCTAAAAAGGAACCGGAATTGAATAATAAATGGATACTTTGGCCTCAAAGACCTCCATTTGTACACAACAGGGCATCTCACCAGCTCCTCACTGACTTGTTTACAGCCCTTGTGTTTTGAAGGAAAAGTATAGCCAGATCTGCTGAAGGGAATTTAAAATCTGTGAGGAAATTACTTATTGGAAATTCATTGCTGCCATAGAAACAGAACAGTTTAGTTTATGATGCAGATTAACTGCAGCCTCTGACAAATAAGCACCAAATATATGCACAGTGTAAACCAAGAATTCAAATGTTATAAAAAAATATATTTTTTCAAGAGATTTTTATGATAAGACAGTTTTTATAGTATAAAAAGGACTCCCAGTTCTATTACCAAGGCCCTGCCATTCATTTCTGTATACGTTTGTGATTTTTGAATGTTCATGCACATGCACAGCCCACATAAAACCCACAGTCTGTGTCCAACTTCATGTGGGCTGCTCTTTTTGAACATGGTAGAAGAGTGCAAAGCCAGCACACTTCCTTGGTTCTCCCCAGCATAGAACTGCACGGCTGGGCCAAGTCTCAGTTTGACCCTTATCATGTCTGAGACTGACCGCTGAGCGACGGATTAGTGGGCCGGCCTGCACCTGTGTGGGCGTACACCATACCCTCCACTGAAGCTGCAGTCAAACCGTGCAGCCAGACACCGTCACGGAAAGAAGGGACATAACAGACCCAGCCGCCCACCACAAGCATGCTGGGAAGGGCAGGGGAGGAGGGCAGAATTTACCTCTGCTTATGCTTAGAAGCCTTTAATGTCTCTCTTCCATCACTGCTGCTCCTGGCTTAGCGTGTTGCCTTTGGAAATGTTGACTGGTTCAGAGGAAGAAGGTATGGGAGGTGATAGTGGAGCTTTTTGAGATGGTTTAAGGGTCATTTAGCTCATTGTTTATTATTTGATGTTGCCACAGCTTTTTAAATTACTCTGATTATTATTTTATGCTAAATGACACATCAAGCCTATATTATTTTAGTATGTATTAATATTTTAAATACTATTTAAAATATTAATAAATATTTTTATTTTCATTTTATATTTTCAGTTTTAATTTTAGTTTTAGAATTTTAATGTATTTTCACCATTTTTATTATTTTTTTATATTTAATTTAGCATTTATTTAATTTAGCTTTATTTTTTTATTTTTGTATTCTTTAATTTTTATTTCCATTTTAATTGAGGTACTTTTAATAGTTCTCCAGTTGCAAAAGCAACATTTCTAATTTTCATTTACGTTTCATTAAATGTTGTTTAATTTTTAAGTTCAAATTTAAGATCAAGTTTTTCTTCTAATATTATTTAAATTATCTTTATTATTATTTCAGCTTTACTATAATTCATGAAAGCTTAATTTATTAATTTTACCGTTTTATAGTTTATAGTAAAAACACTACATTGAGCAGGGTATTCGTTCATTCCTTTTTATTTATTTATTTAAATTTATTTACATCAAAAATTGCCTCACACGGCTCCGGGGGGTGAACAAAGGTCCCCTGTAGTGAATCGATGCGTTTTTGTAAGAAAAATATCCATATTCAAAACGTAATAATCACTTTAATCTAGCTTGCGCCAAAAGTTGTGTACGGAAGCAGTTCCAGGCAGATGACATATGAGGTCGGCGTTGTGCATGCGCCGGTGAGTCTCGTGAAAACCAACGTTAGTTTACAGGAGCAAATGAAGCAAAGTTTCCTTACTTTGGCAAAGGAAAACCATGCAGTCTCCTCTTGGCTTATATTGAAATCCTCCGACATTTTTACTTTACAAATTCTCATGTTGTACATCTATAATTTGTGACTGTTGTTTTGTTTTGATCTCTCCCCTGCGCTTCTGCGTTCGTCACTTCTGAGTTAAATGCCAACGTCCTACGTCATCCTCCCGGAGCTGCTTTCGTGTACAACAGTGAGAGCAAGCTAGATTAAATTGATTATTATGTTTTAAATATGGATTTTTTTCTTACAAAAACGCATCGATTCGCTACAGGAGGCCTTTGTTCACCCCCCGGAGCCTTTTTATTATGGATGGATGCGCTTTATTTCACTTCTTTTGGACTGATTAACTTTATACAGCTTATACAGCTTGGAAGATCAAAGTCAATGTTTAATATAACTCCGACTGGATTCGTCTGAAAGAAGAAAGTCATATACACCTAGGATGCCTTGAGGGTGAGTAATTCATGGGCTAATTTTTATTTTTGGGTGAACTAACCCTTTAATTTACCCTTCATGTTTAAACAAGTTTGCTCTTAAAGTAAAAGTTCACCCAAAAATTAAAATTTGCTGAAAATTACTCGCCGTCAGGCCATCCAAAATGTTTATTCTTTAGAACAGATTTGGAGACATTTAGAATTACATCACTTGCTCACCAATGGATCCTCTACAGTGAATGGGTGCTGTCAGAATGAGTGTTTAAACAGCTGATAAAAAACATCACAATAAAAAATATTTTGAATTATATTTTATTTTTAGATTTTCAGTTTTGATTTTAAATGTAGTTTATTTTTTAGTAAATTTCATATGCTTTTGTCATTTTATTATTATTATTATTATTATTATTAAGTTAAATTGTTTTTATTTTTACTTTTAGTTCGGTTCAGTTCACTTAAGCTAGTTGCCAAGACAACATTTCTAATTTTCATTTAATTTAAATTTCTGATCTACTATTTATATTTTATTTTATTTCAGCTTTATTTGAAAAAAAAAATAAATAAAATTGTTTCAGTAGTTTTAGTTCCGGTTCTGTTTCTGTTTCTGTTTAGTCCTTTCTGTTTCTGAGAATGTTTAGCAGATCTGTCGGCCAATCACAAACACCATTTCAGTGGAAAACAGCTATCAGTGTGTAGCTAATTCAGCCCTAATGTTCCCTCTGGTTTCACTTCTTCGGTGTCTTTATCTAAACATGTTGCTCTGAGCTACTTGTTGGTAATGTTATCTGTTTTTTCTCTGTGATTCCTTTTTCTCTATTCCTAATCATATATTTACTTTCCATGTCTCCAGGAGAGTCTGACTTTCTTTTTTTAAATATTATTGGTAAAGTGTTCCAGCACAAGTCATATACACACATTTTGAGCTTTTAGGATCAACTGGGGCATCCAAGCTTATGTGCGGCTTGTCGTTCTCTCTGAACTGCTAGCAGGGCTGAAGTTGAATTTCAAGCACCTTTTTTTCGCTGATAAATATTAAAGAATTAATGCTCAGGAAACATTTTTATATTTAGCTGCTAAAGCTGATTTAGCCTCAGTGAAACAGAGCAGACAGGTTCCTGCAGAAAGAGGCTTATTCAAATGAAAAAGCTAAGTTGACAACACTGAGCTGGTATTCACTGATGAGACATTGCAAAGATGAAAAGAAAGAAATCCGACAGAGGCACAGAGGGAGTGAGAGCATATTTAAGGGTGCCTAGAGTACTAAACATCAGAACTTCAAGCACTGACCATCTGATTTAACATAAAAGCCCTATGCATGTTGCTCTGTCATCATTTCATAAGCACAGTTCATTAATACATTTAATATTAGTTTAATATAGCACATTAAAAATGTGTTATAATGGACTACACTATACTGTTACTACTGTCATGCCAGTAAATAATGCTATTATTTAATTTAAATTATTAATATGAAATCACAATGCTGATTTAAATATTTTAACCCAGTTTTATTATTGCAGGTTTTGTTACTTGTAAATTAAAATAAATAAATAAATAACTTAGAACATTTGACAAATAATTACAAAGCAATGGCAAGTAACACACTGAATTAAACATTGCATTTAATTTATGTATTTTAATCATATTTTCTTGTGAAACATGCTTCAGTAATCTTTGCAGCATATGAGTAGTCAACGTTGCTCTGATTAGAATTGCACCCAATTTTATTTTATTTATTTATTTATTTTTATATATCTAAAGCAACCTATAGTGCACCTGCTGAAGGAATAGTTTCCATCAGAACAGCCTGAGGTTAAATTTTTCAAGGGCAGAATGGCAATAACTCAGCGACTCGATTAGCCTGCAGCCAGTTTCAACAAACTCCTTAGGTTAAGAAAACCCTTAGTGATGATTTCAAAATAGGGTTTTCTCAGTTTAAGGGCTTCATTGCGACCAGCCCATGATCTTTAACCGCCCCACAACCACCAGCACATTAGTGAAGGTCATTTTCTACTTGCTAGTCAGTAGCAGCTGTCAGAAATGAAAGGCAGCTTGGAGTTAGCACAGTGCGCTGGTCCTTGTATATTTAATCCATGTCCATGAACAAGTGTGATAATAAGCCTTCTATATGGACTAAAATCCTCTTAGGCAAAGCTTTGTGGGTAAACTTGCCTGATGCAAATTCTAAACCCCATTAGCTTTGAGGAACTAGTTGGCTGCATTGAGATTAATGGCAGGGCGACTACTTGATTTAATAGGGTTATTTCACTGCTTCCGGCCAAGAATAAACAACAAACTTAATGCAAGACATTACTCACTTTCTCCACTGACTGATAGAAATTTCTGAGTTCACTTGTGATGAGGTTTGTTGATGCTCCGTTGTCAAATTTTTTGCTGTACGTTCCACTTTTTGTTGCATTTGTGTGTTTTTTTTTAAATAAGCCAGAGCTGAGTTAAATATGACAGTGATTTTCTAGAAAAAAAGCAATTTGATAGAGCCTGTTATTTAAAGTGCATTTAAAATGTTTTATATCGATTTCTCTGTCATGAGTGGAAAAAGGAGTAAGAAAAGAGAAAGAAAAGGTTTAACAAAATATGTTTCCTACCAGCAAAAAATGCTCTTTTCTCTGTAATGAAGTGATTTTGTGAAATTAGGGGATATGGATTTGCAGCTGCTATTAAGGATAAATGCTGAGTGAGAAATGTTATGTGCAATTTTCCATTACAGGGTGAAAAATGAAAATCCTTATTTATCTATTTTTTAGTGCTGTCAGCTCGCTCTGAACTTTACTCATGGGGATTACCGACAAACTCTCCGGGTGAGAGACCGGCGCTGAAGCTCCCATGTGAGAAACAGATGTGCGGCGGAGGTATTATAAGTTTTCAGAGTCCCAAACCTAAATGTTAGTAGCTTATAGAAGGAAACAGAGAGATAGAGAGGACACCTCTCTGAAACGGAGGATGACAGAAATCACACTTGTCTTCTTTTTTTTTTTTTTTGGATATGCTTCTACAGGCGTCACAATGAGACAGCCCCCTCCCAGCATCAGCTGCTAGCTAGTGTCTCCAGGAAGAGCTGAGATTACCTAAAGCTGATTGGTCAACTTAATGTGCTATAGACGCCACCATTAAAAAGACTGAGGACTTAAAATTGTCATTATAGTCGAAAGATCAATGCAAAGTCAAATCCATGGGGACCACAGGGAAAGATTAGAAAAAAAAGATGTTTACAGTCAGTCCCTGTAACATGCAAATATTTAGATATGTATGTAACATGCACAATAACATAAATTACATTGCACCATGAAATATATTGTTAGAAGGAAAGCACAAAACAGAATATATGTACACTGCCAGAGGGGGGGAAACAGTTTGGAATCCCATTAATTATTCTTTAAATAAAATACGTTTTGTGTTGTTTCTGATATGAAAATCTTTTACTTTTTACATCTTTTCCAAGTCTACATTTCCACTTCAACATTGAACAAATTAATAAATGAATAAATAAATACAATTCTCTGATGGTATCAATCTGTCAAATAATGATGTTGATGATGTCAAGTCCATTGTCAAAAGGCAAACTAAAGGTAGGGTGGTGAGTCATCTTGCCCCATCTACAACAACTAGCAAATGGGGTCAGACGGATGCTTTTGGAGTGCAGGGGCCCATCTGTCCACATTGATTTGCCCCGAATAGCACCTAACTACTAAATCTTAGAACTTTTGGATTGGGAAAAATACAGCTGAAAACCCTTTTTATCCTGGTCTGGAGTTAAATCTGTCATATGAAGCTTTTGACGTTCCCAACAGCATCTGTTGCTTGCTTAAATCCATGTTAGAGCTGTGGACTTGCAGTTGCGCATATGTTCTGATACATTAAACTGTCATGCTCACACAGATAGTGCATTTGAGAATGGCATGCAACATTTCCTGGTATCCTTCCCCATCTTCTTTCCATTTATCCCATGCCCTCTTTCTACTGCTCTCGTATATTGTAACTTTTCCTTGCTTGTTGAAAACTTTACCTTTACCTCTCTGTTACAAAATTAGTTTTAACTAACTTTTAGGTTTTGAAAAAAGTAAATAAATAAATATTTATATATCTTGTATTTCTATACAAACAAACATAAGCTTTTATAGTTGTAGGGTTTGTTTGTTTGTTTTAGATAATGAGAAAAAAGACATTGTCCAATGATGTGTCCAGACATATGACTGGTAGTTTAAATAAATAAGGAAATGGTAGCAGAGTAGCATGCAACAGGGGAAATTTACTTCTTCTTCTTTTTTTCCCCTTCCCATCAAGGATGCATTAAATTTATTAAAAGTGAAAGTAAAGACTTGCATTGTTACAAAACATTTCTATTTCATATAAATGCTGTTCGTTTGAACGTTCTATTTGTCAAAGAATCCTGGAAAACAATGTATCACAGTTTCCACAAAAATATTAAGCAGCACAGCTGTTTTCTTGTTGATGATGTCAAGTCCATTGTCAAAAGGCAAACTAAAGGTAGGGTGGTGAGTCATCTTGCCCCATCTACAACAACTAGCATGACTCACACTTTGTGTGTGTGCTTTTATAGGAATGGGGGGGGGGTCTTTTTTCAACAGGGCAAGTGGGCAGTTTGACAGGAAGATGTTTGAATGGCTCTCAGATAGCTTTTCTATTCACTGTTGGAGATGTAAAAGCTTATGCACTTATTGAGTAGACTCCATTCTGGTGTGTCCAAAGACGTTTTTACCATTTATTCAGGCAGCTGGACTAGAATGTGAAGTTTCAAACAGCTCTCTGCCTTCAACTCATACAGAGCACTCACTCTGCGTCTGTGGAGGTGCGGAGGTACCATTTAATTCCCTCTCTGACAATCAATACTTTGGCTGTGAAGAGTGCTTGGCTTCGATTGATATGAGCTATTGGGAGAAGGCATCAGGATGTGGACTGGAAATGGGGCAAGACGGATGCTTTTGGAGTGCAGGGGCCCATCTGTCCACATTGATTTGCCCCGAATAGCACCTAACTACTAAATCTTAGAACTTTTGGATTGGGAAAAATACAGCTGAAAACCCTTTTTATCCTGGTCTGGAGTTAAATCTGTCATATGAAGCTTTTGACGTTCCCAACAGCATCTGTTGCTTGCTTAAATCCATGTTAGAGCTGTGGACTTGCAGTTGCGCATATGTTCTGATACATTAAACTGTCATGCTCACACAGATAGTGCATTTGAGAATGGCATGCAACATTTCCTGGTATCCTTCCCCATCTTCTTTCCATTTATCCCATGCCCTCTTTCTACTGCTCTCGTATATTGTAACTTTTCCTTGCTTGTTGAAAACTTTACCTTTACCTCTCTGTTACAAAATTAGTTTTAACTAACTTTTAGGTTTTGAAAAAAGTAAATAAATAAATATTTATATATCTTGTATTTCTATACAAACAAACATAAGCTTTTATAGTTGTAGGGTTTGTTTGTTTGTTTTAGATAATGAGAAAAAAGACATTGTCCAATGATGTGTCCAGACATATGACTGGTAGTTTAAATAAATAAGGAAATGGTAGCAGAGTAGCATGCAACAGGGGAAATTTACTTCTTCTTCTTTTTTTCCCCTTCCCATCAAGGATGCATTAAATTTATTAAAAGTGAAAGTAAAGACTTGCATTGTTACAAAACATTTCTATTTCATATAAATGCTGTTCGTTTGAACGTTCTATTTGTCAAAGAATCCTGGAAAACAATGTATCACAGTTTCCACAAAAATATTAAGCAGCACAGCTGTTTTCTACATTGATAAGAATGTGTTATCATAAGCAAAGACTTAACTAAGCAAGAAATTTATTGAGTAACATTTAAGTGCACACATTCAAAACAACCACATCAGCAAATATTAAGCCAAATTTATCACTTCTTAATCACTTTTGAGATTTCATAACCTCATAACTGAGTATTTATATAATAATTCCTGTGATATTCTGAATTTAGTGCAGTACTGCCTACATCATGGAGCTAAAATGTTAGTGCAGGCATATTTCACAAATTTAAAATCTTAATTGTCATTGAAATCAGTGGGTGCCAATTTTAAAAATCCTTTGCCAGAAATATATTCTCTTCCAATTATAGACTACAAATGCAGTTATTCTGCATCTCTCTTTGGCAATCTAACAGCGGTAATGGTGGGGTATTTTGTAGTTTGAATATAAGAGAGATTAAAGTTTTTTTTATCATCGGAACAGATTTGAAGAAAATTAGCATTACATTACATCCTCTGCAGTGAATGGGTGCCATCAGAATGAGTCCAAACAGCTGATAAAAACATCACTGTAATCGACACGACTCCAGTCCATCAATTAACATTTGTTGAACATCCATGAAGTGTGAAACTGCATGTTCATCAAGATGTTTTTAACTTCAAAGCTTTGCTTCCAGCTAAATTCCAAGTCCTCTATCCATAATATTGCTTTCTCAAGTGAAAAAGACATCTCGTCTTAATCAGGAGAGAAATATGCACAGATCAAGCACTGTTTACGAGGGAAGACAGTCCAAAACAGTTCTAAACAAATAAGGTGGTGGATTTTGACGTGAGAGGACAACAGGTGATGGACTTTTTCACTGGTGGAACTGTTATTATGGATTATGGACTCGTATTTTGGCCAGAGGCAACAGTTTAAAGTTAAAATGCCTTAATGATAGGTTTGTTTTCTTTTAAATATGCAGATTTTTGATGACATTAATTGATGGAGTGGAGTCATGGGGATTACTTGTGGATTATTGTGATTTTTTTATCAGCTGTTTGGACTCTCATTCTGACGGCACCCATTCACTGCAGAGGATCCATTGGTGAACAAGTGATATAATGCTAAATTTCTCCAAATATGTTCAAATGAAGAAACAAACTCATCTACATCTTGGATGGCCTGAGAGTGAGTGAATTTTCAGCAGTTTTAAATTTTTGGTTGAACTATATCTCATATTTATTTCAAAATATATTTAAAGATTATTTAAGTACATACACAACATTTATAATGTATTACATTTTCACTCAAATTACTTCAGATTCAGTCTTTACTCATTGCACGCAATGACCTTGTGAATTAGGACAGTTTTGCAGTACATAGCAACAGACGGGCCCTTTTACCCCGGGAGCTTTGGCCCTGTTGCACCCTTGTCTTCAGCTATTGCTCTGGTTTGCCAGTTTATGTGCTTATGTCGAGGAGATTCCTCATCGTCTCATAAGCCTGCGAGTTGTTTTGGAGGCTCTCTAGCTCCCCTCTCATGTCATTTCCACTCAGAGCATGATGCTGGTATAATGGCTATAGTGGCACAGTTGGCATGCAGGAAGAGTGAGACTTGTGAGCTCGGTGGCTGGGGGAGATCCTCCCCGCGGTGGCTGTGAAGCAGCCTTTGATGTGGGCGTAGCCAGCAGAGCGAGCTTCTTGGCCAGAGAGACAGCCTGGGTGGAGGTTGCCCTCTGATCTCTGTCACTTCAAAGCAGGTGTTCCTTCTTTCACAGTTCCCCATCCTTTCATCCTTTTACTCCTTTTACCATTCCCCTCACTTACTGCCTGCTCTCTCTCATCGTCTCAGCCAAGATTCCCACACAGTGGCGACAATGACTTCAGAACTGATGGACGTTTCTGAGACCTTTTTGTCAGACATTCACATAATGCTCATCTGTCATTTCTCTCTCTGCCTCTCCCACTCATTATTTTTTCCAGATTCTCTCTCTCTCTCTCTCTCACTCACACACACACACACACACACACTTAAACCTCCTCCTCTTCTTTTTGTCAGAATCATCATTTGACATTTATTTTGTTGTTGTTCTTGATATTACGGGAATTCATAGGAGACGTTTAGTCACATGTATCTGCATGTTTTTGAAACAATATTGCAAATCACAGTGTGGCAATAACAATTATGAAAACACAAACATTTATGTGACATTAAAATAGTGTGAATTGTAAAGGGAATTAGACTGACTAGAAAAATATGTCATGGTGAAATACATATATCTCACAAATGTCACCTTAAAATGAACTTGCAGGTATAGTTCACCCAAAACAGATCTGTTATAAAAATCTGAAAGACATATTTTTATGCATATAATAGAAACAGACAAAAAGCACACTGAAATTCCCATTTCATATTTGTGCATGCAAGAACTTATTCACTGCCATTTAAAGTTTTGGGGTCAGGAAGAATTTTAATTTAATTTAATTTAATTTAATTTAATTTCATTTCATTTCATTTCATTTCATTTCATTTCATTTCATTTAATTTCATTTAATTTCATTTAATTTAATTTAATTTAATTAGCAATGATGTATTAAATAAATCATAAAAAAACGTGTACGTTATAAAAGAAAATGAAATCAGTTTCCACAAAAATATTAAGCAGCACAACATGATAATAATAAATAAATGTTACTTGATCTTGTTGTGTCACTGAAGACTGGAGTAATGGCTGCTAAAAATTCAGCTTTTCCACCATTGGAATTAATTACATTTTAAAATAAATTTAAATATAAAATAGATATTTTAAATTGTAATAACATTTCACAATATTACCGGTTTTACTGTACTTTTGCAGCAATAATGCAGCCTTGGTGAGCATAAAAGGCTTTTCAAATGAATTGTGTTATTTATTTATTTTTGCTTTCATTCAAGTGCAGACGTGTTCTATAGAATTTCTGTCTGTAATTCACATTTTTGTTGCATCCCACTTATAGTAAATACTGTATGCCTACTGTATGCCTCTTTTTTCCCTTTTATTGGCCTTGTTTTGTTAATCTCCTCTTGAGACGATCCTTATACATTTGCCATTGTTCTGTCGTTATCTGCATTTTATTTGTGTGTGCGTGGACGAAAAGCCACTCCACATGGGTGGGGAGGTTAAAGCAGGTAAAGAAGCACATCAAAAGGCTGCAGTGTCCTTCACTCTTATTTTATTGGACTGTTCTGAGTCCTCCATGTGTCAGCGCTGGCCTCAGATCAGCCCTGCAGACCCAGACGGGCAGAGACAGGTCATTTGAGATCAAACTTACTGTTCAGACTCTGCTGACGTGAACAGGAATCCTTAGGCACAGTGGGTGAAATGAGTCTGAGGGAAAAGAAAGACGGAGAGGAAGGTGGGTGACATGGAACACTTTAAAAGATGCGGGGTGTAAATCCAGGTAATTGTGCAGACAGTGGGAAGTGCTTAGAGACATTTTCAAGTAGAGCGACTGGCTGGTCTTGTACCAAGTTACATAAAAGCTGATTCATTCATTTTGGTCAGTTGCGTACAGAAACGTTCACATTCTATTGCACAGATGGACTGCAATTGCTGATGATAACAAGTCACATATTTAAGGAATATCACACAAGCAAGAGTGCCTGTTGTATTAAATATCAGCTGGAGCATTTATTTTCTAAAGTAAATAAAAAATATGTTTATGTTTCGTATCCCATTTACATTTTTTTTTAAAGCATTAAACTCCATTTATGCTTTACACAATTTCCCAAACGATTAAGAAATGTTTTTTTATATATATATACATTTGTATACACACACACACACACACACACACACACACACACACACATATATATATATATATATATATATA
>NW_015558572.1:563934-569066 GCF_001515605.1 Sinocyclocheilus anshuiensis | reverse complement strand
CGCAAGCAGAGTAGCAAAATTGGGTTAAAGGCTTAGAATAGAAATTGTGCTTCAGTAATTTTGCGTTAATTAGGGTTAGAAATAGTTTTAAAATAATTGTACGCATTAAGGATTGTAAAATTAATCGCATGCGTTAACGCATTAACGATGACAGCCCTAATAATTATATAATGTTGTATTTGTTTACCCACCCTCTTGACAATAAACAGATTACAGGAAAAATATTAAATAGCCCACCTACATCCTGGAACCGTGCCGAATGAAGTTCAGATGAGGGGGGTGGAAAACAGGACAAAAAAATTGTCTATTATTTGGAATAATTATGTTTTTTTTTTTTTTTTGTAAGAAGTCTCTTATGCTCAGAAAGGCTGCATTTATTTGATCAAACACAGTGAAAACTGTAATATTGTGGAATATTACAATTTAAAATAACTTTTCTATTTGAATATATTTTAAAACGTAATTTATTGTGACCTGTGATGGAAAACTGAATTTTCAGCAGACATTACTCCAGTCTTCAGTGCCACATGATCCTTCAGAAATCATTCTGATATGCTGATTTTGTTGCTCAATTATTATCGGTGCTCAGTTATTATTAATGGTTATTATTATGCTGCCTATTTTTGTAGAATTTTTTCAGGATTCTTTCATTCTTTGTTTAATTTTTTAATTTTTTTTATTAACATTATAAATGTCTTTACTGTTACTTTTGGTCAATTTAATACATCCTTGCCAAACAAAAGTATTATTTTCTTTTCATGTTTTCCATAAAATATTAACTTTTGTTTGTTTGTGTGTGTGTGTGTGTGTGTGTGTGTGTGTGTGTGTGTGTGTGTGTTGTAGCCACCACACAAGATGAAAATGTAAGTGTGATGTTGCAAGCATGGAATACTAACCCACATCTAGTGACAGGGAATAATGCCTCCCTAACTCTCATTTACTTAAAGGTTTGTTTGCGCTCTGACTAAGGATGATTTCAGATGAAAGTGACGAGCTATGGCCTTTTATGGATTGCCTAGTTGCGTGATTAATGAACCACTTCAGTTAAAAAATTAGGCTTGCACTAAAAACTTTACCTGTCTGACCACAAATCCTAATTTACATTACCACACCTCAGGAATTTTTTTTTTATAATAAAATGTACAGTTTGCTTTGAAACCAGTTAATGTTTTAACTGGCTGGAAAGATGTTGCCGCCACTGTATGGCCAGATGAGACGCAAACTACGGTTTCTCGACTGGATAACCAGTCTCGCTAGTAAAGTTTTGATGGATAAAGACTGCAATCAAGGTAAAGACAATTGCGGTGGCGTACAGGAGTCGTACAGTAAGCACGCTGACAGTACTAATATATATATATATATATATATATATATATATATGAAAATGTTCTCGTATCTTGTTGTACTTGGGTCAGATATCAGAATTATGTGCTTCATAATGGTGTTGACATGCTTTGTGACATTTGACCTTTTTCTGTTATTCTTTCAGAAATTGCTGTTTCCACTCTGCTGTGATCTCTCCTCAAATTCCCAGCAAAATGAGAGTCTATATGTAGAGGTTCACCTGTGCTCACTTCCTCTCTTCTAATCTAATCTATACTTCTGTCAGATTGTGTGTTTTACTGTGTATGCATGTATGGAAATGTGTGTGTGTGTGTGTTCGTTAAAAGAGTTGTAACCTGCTGTCTGTGTTTACCAAAAACTGGTATTATAAACTGACATTTGAATGCAGCACTTAACCTACCATTATAGAATACCTGTTGAGAGAGAAAAGGGCGTTATTGTTATTATTTGCATAACCATTTTTTTTTTATGAAATATTATTTCAAAGGTTCAGTAGTCTTGTATTGCACTGCTCTTAATATTCATTATTTAAGTTGATTTTTAATTGTTTATTTGCTGGCTTTTATTAAACAGTACAATGTAAAAACTCTCAATTTCTTCCGCAGTCTTGTTCGCACACACACTCAAAGCTCATAAAACCTCAGCAGATTGTGATGGAAAGAGAACTGACATATAAATAATAGAAATAATAGGCTTGTACTGGCTCAGTCATTCACCTGCTAATCAATATGAGAAAGGAACTTCATGGCACACTATTCATTCAGAGACAGCAACAAGCTCACTACGTTTTCCCCTCAGAGTGATTATTTTAACTATCGGATGATCTGAGAAAGTCGACGCAGAATTTGAATGGGGTATAGTTAACGCTTTTTCTGTCATAGCAGTTTCGGCTGATACATCACTGATTGCTGCTACAGAATGTTAAAGCTTAACTATGTGTTTATGGATTGCTTTGAAAGCTAGTTAAAGGAATGTGTTGTTAAATGTAAAGTAGATAAGTAAGACTGCTTTCATTTAAGCATTCAGTTCCTCTTTTATATAATACATATATTAATTAATTGTGATGGAACCAGGTAATATGCTGATTTGGTGCTCAAGATACTTTTCCTTTAATTATCAATGTTGAAAATATTTGTGGTGCCTAATTTTATGGAAACCAGATCTTTTTACAGTATTCTTTGATGAATAGAAAGTTCAAAAGAACAGCATTTATTTAAAATGGAATACTTTTTGTAACATTATAAATGCCTTTGCTTGTGACTTGATCAGTTTAATGTGTCCCTGCCGAATAAAGGTATTAATTTAAATAAATAAATAAATCTTACTGACCACAAACGTTTGAACAGTTGTGTATGTGCATCCAATTTTTACAAAATTAGAAAATATTTTGTGATATTAAATGTTTGTTCAATGTTTTGTAGCATATTCCCATATTTATCTTCTCTATAAGAAGACTAAATCTAATTTTGTCCCTCAAAAATCCCCTTCGACAAGCTAGAAGAAATATAGATGCTAACATGCTTAATATTCTTCCTAAATCCATCTCTGTTTGGTTGCTAAAATGTTGGCTAACTGGCAGCAACAGTATATATAGCTTCTCCTGGCTGTCCCATTTGCAACTCGTGTTAGCAAGGGATAAATCTCTTGAGTTATTGCTCCTCTAGGCCTCATGAATCAGTGAGCTCTCTATAGTGAGAATTAAAGTCTTTCTAATGGGCCGAGCTACTGCAACATAATGCCGTTTGCAATCACAATAGCTACCAAGGCTTGATCAAATTTTGCAAAACAAGTCATTGGAGGAAACACAGATATTAGAACCTAATCTGCCACAGGCAATTTGCTAACTTGCTAAAAAAAATTCTTAAAATAGTATTAGATGGTTCTAGCCGATCTAGCTGGTCTCGCAGACTAATATAACAGAGCAGGATCCCACTGAATACATAAACATGATTACGCATTCTCATTTATCTTTCAAAAGTGTGCATTTAATAGCTACAGCTGCATAAAAGGACATTTAGTAAACATGTCAATGGGGAACATTTGTCACAGCCCTGCATTTCCATCAAAGCTTCCATCATGACAGCAGTCACTTACACAAACATAAATGCAGACAGCGTGGTCAATAACGCAACGTTGTTTCCACTGCTTAGGCAATGGACAAATTTGCTCACTGAATACATAAACATGATTACGCATTCTCATTTATCTTTCAAAAGTGTGCATTTAATAGCTACAGCTGCATAAAAGGACATTTAGTAAACATGTCAATGGGGAACATTTGTCACAGCCCTGCATTTCCATCAAAGCTTCCATCATGACAGCAGTCACTTACACAAACAAATGCAGACAGCGTGGTCAATAACGCAACGTTGTTTCCATTGCTTAGGCAATGGACAAATTTGCTCTTGACAGATACAGGATGGAATCAGAAAGAGAAAGGAGGTGTGTTTATTATCGATGATTTATAAAATGACTCTAGCTGGCATTGATTGCACAAAAGAACTGTCCGCATGCAGTCGGAGAGAGTGTTTACGCATCGGGTGGTGCAGTTTGGCATCAAGCCTTTGACAGGTTGCCTCTTATCACTGACATATGGATAAATGTCTTCCACCATTTCATAACTTCTCCCTGTCCAGCCTGCTCACTCACGGCTGCCTTTTAAAGAGCAGCAAAATGTCAGGAATCCCAATCCATAAGCACAAATATATATAGGTGGCATGCAGATTGTTTTGGAGTGCATATGTGGTAATTTATGTTGTAGATGTGACATTGATTGTTTTTTGCATGTCTAATAATGTTCAGGCTTAAATTAGAGGCAAATAGCTAGTCATATTTTGAAGTTTGGGGCAGTCGTAATTGCTTCAGGAACGTAGACTTGATGTTTTTGCACATACAAAGATGCCTGCTTTCATTGAGTCACCATTAAATGGCGCTGAAAATACAGCGCCACATCAAACGTCCACATATTTTGGCCATTGATATGTATATGTGGAGTACAAATGCAATCTGCCAGTTATCCGAAATCGTACACGGCCATCCGAAAGGGACACACCTGAGAACTTTGCACATTTGAGAAGCTTTTCATAGACAGTTGAAGAAACTGCAAACATATTATTTGATAACTCTGAAAATAGGTCTCTCAGGGAAGAGGTGTTTTCATAATCACATCTTGAGGATGTCAGCAGTTGGACAACTAGCAATCGAGAGTTAGGAGTGTATTATTATGTTAACATGGGATTATATCTTTGGCATCACACTAAAATATCTGTCAAAATTAAATGCAATCTGTCATTTCAGTCTCTGTATTTATTTATTTGTTTATTTATGATTCTTATGAAATAGGGCAACCTACCTCTGGTGAGTAGTATAAATATAATTCTAATTGTATTTGTGACATAAATACCAGTTCACAAGCTTTAGAATGTTTCTGCCTTAAATAAAGTAAATAAATAGGTGTATTTACTGTGAATACATTAATATTTTGTAAAATATATTTGTTATATTATTATTTACACATAATTATATAATTTAAAACTGTTGTGAATATGTTTCTTGAATTGGTTGCCATATGAACAATTAGACTAAACAGACTGATGAAAGTCTCCTGAACCTAATAAGTTCGGTTCTTTTCGAATCGGACATAGCCGAAAAATGAATGCCAGTTCAGGGAGGACATGTTTGTTGACTGACTCACTCTAGTCTCGCGTAGCCAGACCTTCAGACTGACGGCTGAAGGTCTGGAATCCATCGCAGCTTTCATTGGCCAAAGCCCGCCTATGAGGCCGTTT
>NW_015558572.1:522108-563879 GCF_001515605.1 Sinocyclocheilus anshuiensis | reverse complement strand
CGTGGAAATGTCGCCACAATAACAGACCGGTGTGTAAAACTCTCGGACGTATTTTAAAGATTATGTGCCGCTAACTTTAAATATTTCACATACGTTTGAAAACCCAGCGTTTAGTTGATCCTGATAAGCGCTCGTCGTCACAGTTGTAAACACGATGGCTTTCTTCTTTCATGAGTGGGTTTGCCGTTAACGTCATCTTGGTTTCTAGGCGGAACGTTATAGAACGCGACACACACATCTCCCGGAAATCCTGTATGATTCAACCAATCCGATGACGACTTCGAAACTCATGAAGTGTTTCCACTTTTGTGTGCCATATGCATCAGACGTTTAGCCAATGTTCCGTGGGCGTGACGTTTGAGCCTGAGACTAGACTCACTCTAAAATCAAACTGTTAAAGGGATAGTTCACCCAAAAATGAAAATTCTGTCATTAACAATTCGTCTCCTCCGCATCACCCTGGTGCCATTTTGGAGAATATCTGCTGGACGTAAACGTTCGTATGCTGTACTGTGTCAGCTGCGTCACGCCGGATCGGTTTCCTACGTTGTTGTGATTTGATCTGAACGGAAACAGTGTATCCGTATGATGCAGCTGACACAGAACAGCATATGAACGTTTATGTCCAGCGGAGATTCTCCAAAATGGCACCAGGGTGATGCGGAGGAGACTAATTGTTGAATAAAGTCTTTTTTTTGTTTGAAACGACATGAGGGTGAGTAATTAATGACAGAATTTTCATTTTTGGGTGAACTAACCCTTTAAGTGAGTTCGAGACTGTTTTGTAAATCATTTTGAGACTGACTCATTAAAAGATTCGGTTCATAAGAGTCATTTGTTCGCAAATCTGAAAATACTGTTGCTCGATATCGACGTCTCGTGTGAACGCGCATAATCTGACTGAATTTAAAATTACTGCCTCATTTTTATTTTATGTTGCATTTCCGGTCATTTTTGTGAGGATATTGAAGACTTGATGTTGAAAAAGTGCTAGAAGCAATCTGAAATGGCTCATGGCTGGAATGGGGACAGGCAGGGGTGAGTTAAACAGCACAGCGAATCATGTTGTGCTAACTGTACACTTTACACAATCTCCTATCTGTTCTATAGCATTTTGAAGAAGCTGCTTTAAACTCTACATGACCACAGACACCATTTCTGAGACAATTGTCAGCTAAAGCGAGGTAATACATGATTAGGTGCGATTTTGTTGTCAGGTGAGGCTGTTCCAGGCAGCACTTTTAAAACAGCTTTTGTCCTAGGTACACTTGCACATAGTTTTTCAGGTAGCTTTGCAGGTAGGTTTCTTCAAGTTTTTTGTAGACGTTGCCACAGTTCTTCTGGAGTTAGTCGGTCTCAGTTTTTTTCTGATTCATCATGTAGGCTAATCCTAGACAGACTGGATGATGGTGAGATCAGATCTCTGTGTTGAGGACTGGCTGTTGTCAGACTCATTATTACAAATAATGGCAAAAGGAATGCTTGGAAATGTAAACTGATATTTCCTACTGACAGCAAATGGTAGAAATAACTATTTTAAGAAATGGTCTTAAAACCATTTTTTTTGTTGGTGAAAATACTAATGGACTAAGACTTTTTCACAGTAGTGAAGTGTGTGTATATATAGTAACGAGTCAGTCCACTGAAGGCGAGCGTAGTGAGAACCCAAGTGTAGTTTTATTTACAGTGTGATCCAAACAATAATCCAAACAAGATACACAGACTTGACTCACCGACAGCGGGTTACAACATCAATACACGACCAGGCACAATAGGAACATGATGGCTACTTATAGCAGACAAGGAGGGTCACATGATATGAACAAACCAATGGGAAACAAGACACATGACTAAGACTACCAATCAGAGGATCCCCAAATCCAGGTGTGAAAAACTTGTTGCATCTTTCCCAAAAAGACTCATGGCTGTATTAGATCAAAAGGGTGCTTCTACTAAATACTGAGCAAAGGGTCTGAATACTTAGGACCATGTGATATTTCAGTTTTTCTTTTTTAATAAATCTGCAAAAATGTCAACGATTCTGTGTTTTTCTGTCAATATGGGGTGCTGTGTGTACATTAATGAGGAAAAAAAATTAACTTAAATGATTTTCTGCAATATCTGCAATATAACAAAGAGTGAAAAATTTAAGGGGGTCTGAATACTTTCCGTACCCACTGTATAATACATTACTGTGAGATCCATTGTGAGCTCTGGTTGACCTATAAGTTAGAAGAACCATCTTGACCACCATGCTTGACCTAGATTTTTCATCAAGGTAGTGCAGTTCAGCCCTTTCCTTTTCCCCATCAAAATAAGGGCCCTCACTCAAACTCACAATGCTTTTATGCAGTAGATATTCAATTAGATAAGATGGAGCATGACAATCAGTTTCCTTTTTCTTATTTACGGTTATTTTGAACATCCTTCGATGTGGTGCAAGTTGAAAAAAGGATGAGAAGAATGCATCGCTCTCACCCTGGAATTTGCAAACATTAAAATTACATTCTGTCAGTGTTTGGCGTGGGCAGAGATGCCAAGAGAGACAGGCTGAAGACTAGGCTGTCGCTGTATGCAGTCAAGCGCTTATCCATGAAATGGAATTACTTTCTGACAATAGCCAGGCACACTTCTGAAGCTTCCTGCCATTGCTGGACTTTAAATCTCTTAGTTGGCTTGCAACCCCTTTTTCTCATTTGTCTCGACCATTCTGTCTAGTTACTGGGTGAGTGCATATGATTGCGAAGTGCTTTTCTTCTGTGATCATTTTCAAAAAGAAAAACTGGACAGGAAATTATCGACAGGAAGTTACATTCCAAGATATGGGCACTGATGTTGCTATGGTTGTAGGTAGCTACTATAATATAAATGTATCATTATTCATGTGCTAAACCATTGTCATTAAACCTTTGAAACATCTGAAATGTTGTTCTAGCAGTCGTTTATATAATTAGCAATAAATATATGTATTTTAGCACTTTATTGCACTGTTTTTTTTTTTTTAGTTATTTTCAATTAGAAGTAAAATAGAAACCGCAGGTCAAATGTCCTATACTAGATTTCCTGAACTGCACACACTCACACCCCAATCATACTTATGTAGGTACTTATTAAAAACATACGTTTTTAAAAATAAACATAACATAAACATAAATAAACATGCTTCAATACTTACATTTTCAGTATGGTGTGTGTAATTTATGCTTACCAGAGACCTTGTACACTTTACTCATGACCTTACTCATGAACTGAAAAACCCCATTATAAAAACCCATAGGAAAATGTGGCAAATTAGTCTTCTGGGTTTTGACTTCACGGCTGCAGCTGTTTATTAGTTATAAACTGGAACAAAACAAAAGACAGTTATTTTGTTTCCTTTTTCCTTCCGAACAGAGCCGTTTCCAGACTGTCATGGACATAAACTCGAAGAAATAATTTACTCAGAATATTTAAACAATGAAACACATCACTCACTTCTCAGAGACTGACATTATTATTATATACTGACTTCGGCTAAATGTGAATTTCATTGTGTGGACAAACATTTTTTTTCTCAATATCTTCTTTTATGTTCCACAGCAAAAAGAAAGTGAAAGTCATATAGTTTTGGAACAACATGAGGGTGAGTAAAAGCTTGTGAAATTTGTTCTTTGCTTTTTTCTCTTTTCGTGCTACAGTATCTGAACTGAGTGATGACCTCAAATATAGACACTCGCTAGTGGTGTATTCATTAGGGTGCTTAACAAGACAACATGAATAGGGCTCATCTCTGAAAACTGTAAAAGGCAGAGATATAAAGGCTTTTTGCAGTGTGTTGCTTTGAAAAATGATCAAAGAACTAAAGCTGAGCTAGAGGCTGGAAACATGTGGAACCAAACATCAATTTGTGTCTGATAATGTCCAATTCTTAAGCGGCCAGAAGTTGGCCCCTTTTAGCTTCAGAGCCAAGACTAATGAAGACAGTGCCAGTATTAGCAAACACATTCCAGCAGACACGAAATGAGAGTTCAGTTATCATGATCCTTGGCCCTCATTAAGCAATTAAAAGTGTCTTGTGGACAGTGTCCACAAGACACTGTCACAGATACTACTTATTAGAGTCCGTTCACCGTTTATATATGACTTTCTAGTCTCCAATGAGCCTCTGCAAGGCTGGGATGTTCCTTTAGTTTTTTTTTTTGATAACTAGAAGGGCTGGTTTTTTGATCATCTTCCAACTGTTGTTGTCTCTTCAGATATCCGTCATTCTATTGGATCAGGCTGTGCATGAAAAACCAACTTGATCACATTAGTAATGGTACGTATTTGTACATAAAGGTGATTTTAGCACATACAGTGGTGTGAAAAAGTGTTGGCCCCCTTCCTGATTTCTTATTTTTTTGCATGTTTGTCACACTTTAATGTTTCAGATCATCAAACAAATTTAAATATTAGTCAAAGATAACACATACAACAATTCTGCATAGATGAGTGGACCAAAATTCCTCCACAGCGCTGTAACAGACTCATTGCAAGTTATCGCAAACGCTTGATTGCAGTTGTTGCTGCTAAGGGTGGCCCAACCAGTTATTAGGTTTAGGGGGCAAACACTTTTTCACACAGGGCCATGTAGTTTTGGATTTTGTTTTCCCTTAATAATAAAAACCTTCATTTAAAAACTGCATGTTGTGTTCACTTGTGTTATCTTTTACTAATATTTAAATTTGCTTTTGAAAATAACCACCTACACTGAACCTAAACCCAATCGATAGAAGAAAAAAAAAGGAAAGAAATCTGTATTTGCTGAAGAAACCATGCCATTTTACATGTTTTTTACACAGCTCTGAGCTCTTTTGTCGAACTGTTTCACTGGACTCGTACCAAAGGATCCAGTGCTGTATCAGGTGAGATACCGAGCAATCTTACCATGTTGGAAAAGCCATACATACGGAGATCAATATGAGATGCAAACATGAAAATGTAGTAGTTTACATATTATGCACTACAGTATGGTAAGAGGGTTTTGAGGTGATAACGTAAACGTAGTACTGTTCAAGGAACCGGCCGCAAGTGAGTCAATACAATCATATATGTTTGAATGCAAAAGGTAAACTTTACATATAAATACCTGGTAGGATTTCTGAAAACGTGCCACACTCACATAAGGTTGAACTAGAATGACTTTTCAGCATCAGAACTTGCTAGTGCTCTGATAAATGTAAAACAGGTGGATGTGTGCAACATAAAGAGTGATAAATGTTTACAGCCTGGAATGTGTGTGCGTGTGTGTGCTGTCTATCACTGTTGAATGCTACAGCACGGTTTTTGTTGATCAGTGCACTTCACTGCTGTTAGCTGATGGTAGTCCTAGCCTGACCACTCAATTATAAGCTCTTTCTCTTGTGGCTCCCACATGCAGTCCTCATCAGAGCAAGCTATTACCTGGCCTAATTACCAGACAGCCAAGCATAAGTCAACAGCCGCTGGGAATAACCAAGCCTGTCCTGCGAGACAGAGTGACCCTCGCACCCCTGAAAAATATTGCCGTCTATTTTAATAGAGCTTTAAATCAATTCAGCCAGCACATGCATGCAGGCTTGCTGAAGACTAATACCATATAAACCATTACCATAACGCACATAATGTGTCTAGAGATAAGATGCAATAATGTATTTGAATACCCACAACCTCATTGCAGAAATGGATATACAGGCTTTGCCAATCTGACTGAAATTAGTCAATTAAAGGTTCTAGCATTTAACACACACACACACACACACACACACACACATATGTGTGTGTGCATTTGTTTGATAATGTATTTGATCACAATAAAAAACAGTAATGTTGTGAAATATTTTTACAATTAAAAAAAATAATTGCTTTCTATTTTAATATATTTTAAAATGTAATTTATTCCTGTGGTGGCAAAGCTGAAATAGCATCATTACTTCAGTCTTCAGTGTCACATGATCCTTTGGAAATCATTCAAATATGCTGATTTGTTGCTAAAGAAACATTTCTTAATATTATCAGTGTTGAAAGCATTTTTTCAGAATTCTTTGATGAACATAAAGTTCAAAGAACAGCATTTATTTGAAATATAATTTTTTGTAAGAATGTAAAAGTCTTTACTGACACTTTTGATGGATTTAATGTGTCCTTGTTGAGTAATAGTATAATATTTTTTTTTTTCAAAAAATCTGAGAAACTCTAACTGTTAAATCCTAAAAATATGTATTTCCTTGTTTGAATAATAAAAAAATCCAGTTGTTCAGTGTGGTCTCAGACTTTTGAACCCCACTATATGTATATTAAATAAATAAAACACTTGACAGCTAATAAAGCTGACATTACTAACGATAATTGAAATATTTTGTCACGCACTAAATGCAAAATAAATCAGTTTATCTTTTTATAACACAAGGGAAATTAATTCCCATACACTCAATCTTGACTTAATTAAACAGTGTAATTAATTAATGTAGAGCTTTAAAAGCCGTTGTTTAAAAATGTGTTTTGAAATAATAGCATCAGGCAACTGCGGCATAAAGATAAATTTATGTACTCCGTACTTTGTATCCAACATCATCATTTGATTTGTTCTCATGTGTGTATAATAAAAAATAACTATTTCTAACTCAAGTAACTATGTGAAACTAGGACAAAGCAAGAAACAACCTACAGTATAAATATACAGCAGTATTAAAGGGGTATATATGATGCTGCTAAAAAGAACATTATTTTGTGTATTTGGTGTAATGAAATGTGTTTATGCGGTTTAAGGTTCAAAAAACACATTATTTTCCACAAACTGTACATTATTGTTTCTCCTCTATGCCCCGCCTTTCTGAAACGTGTCGATTTTTACAAAGCTCATCAGTCTGAAAAGCGAGGTGTGCTGTGATTGGCTAGCTATTCAGTGCGTTTGTGATTGGCCGAATACCTCAAGCGTGTAACGGAAATGTTACGCCCCTTACTATACTGTGATGCCGTGTCCCAGCCGGAGCGACATAGTCTTTGCAACTTTACAGATCTTCTTTATGCACCAAGAGCTTGTAACACTTCAAAGAGAAAGGAAAAATTGAAATCGCATCATATGACCCCTTTAAAATAAATGTTGTGTTCTCGCTCTCCTGCTGTGTATGTGTGTGTGAGTGTGTTCGTCACTAAATGAGTGAAGCGGTTTCATTTAGATGAGTTACATTACAAAGACCAAAACAGCTGCTGCAGAGGATCTGACCAATTCATTATTCATGTGTTATTCAATTACAAAACAAAGACAGTGTCTCTACATTCTCATCATAACAAATTACCTCCAAACAAATAATTAGTGCCGGGAATAAATCTCTTGTCATATTTCATTATGACACAACATGCCAGGAATGTGCTCAGAAATACCAAGAGTTCTGCTCAGTTTGTCCACTCTGAAATTGTGTTTGTGAGCATGTGTGCCACTGCCAGGCATTTTCACTAGAAGTTTCTCCCTACAGATTTTACCTGCCTGCACTTTTTTACTAACAGTTTTGCTCTGCTCTATTAAACTGTTCAAAAAATCCATTGAGTGAAAGAATGATACTATTAAGCACTGGTGCTCCCTGTGAAGATGGAGCACTTTGGCAGTTCCTCTAAACTTCTCTTAAGCACTTAGCTCACTGAACCTTGGGAATGAAAATCAAGCGACATTCTCTTGTCTGGGTTTCTAAAACATTTTTTGAAAATAAGGCTTAAATCAATAGAATAAACCATAATAGGCACTATTTTTGGAGCGCTGAACAAAAATTCAGAACATATAATCCTATTATGGAGACAAAAGGTTAAGTGTTTGAAATTCTGGACCAAACTGTGGACATCCACACTAAGCAGAGACCAAGTCTGAGCGTCCTTGCGTGTACGAATTTGAAGCCTCATTGGATTCATGATATGTGGAGATTACGTGTAAACTTTAATCACATTCCACCCTCTTATTAAGCGAAACCCTATCAGATCATTTGTCGTATACATTCCTGCAGGACGAGGGTGATCATTTCCATACGAATGAGCAGCCAGGCTTTTTTTGTCTCTAATTATGCTGCAACACAGACCTTATTTCCAAACTAGAGGCCCAGTTTATTAAAACAGTCTGTTATACAACTGCACATAATTAACTGCAAAAAAAATAAAATAAAAAAAATTGGGATTTTTAAATGTGAAAGCACCATATGAACAATTAATGTTCTAATCAACCTTTTTGAAACACAGTACTTAGTTCATTCAGAATAGCCCTTCTGTTTGCATAATGAACACAGTTGAAATGGAGGCGAGACAAAGTCAGACAACAAAGAATGAGCTAATGAAGATCGTGCAGAACCCAGAAAGAGCAGGATTCACTCGGCCCATGTATGTAGTTCAAAACAGAGTAGAAAATGCTTTGTGAATATAAATGAATATGTCATTATAGTTAGTCTGAGATCTTATTGTCATAATTTTGTCTTTTTGATTTAGTTTTTTAATGGTCATTAAAACAATTAAAACAAATTTTCCCCATTTCATAAGGTGAATTCACTAAGAATGAATTGCATTTACTGGCAGCATTGTTTATTTGCATCATTAGTGCGACCCAGACATCTGAATCAGAACACAATGTATGTGTGAACACAAAACACATATTTTTCAGATGTTTAAATTTCCTTTGACTTCACCGTGACTATGTATATGCCACTAGGTTTTCCATCATTGGATCATCATTTCATGAATAACCGCTGCCATTATCAACAGAAAAATGTAAAGTGTTTTGTTATTTTTGTTGAAATTCTGAGTTTTATCGTCTCTTGAACATAGTAACCAAACAAGCTTGTTACAGAGAGATTATGAAACAGCTAAACTCACTTATTATTATGATTATCCAAGGACTGATGGATTTATAATGATCTACGAAGCAAACAGGTAAATTCTAATACTTTAGAGTAAGCATATGATAACACTAAAAGCTCCACTACATTAGTTAACATCCTAATTACTATTGATTCAAAATCCTTGCCTTTATAATTTAGATGGAACCCAATACACTGCACATAATCAATGTTGCCATTTGTCCTTTTGAGGACAAAAACATCATTTCTAATTTATTAAAAATTCCCTCTTATGAATCTATGCCTTGAGGATGAATTTGATTTCTATTGAATGCACTTGATGTTTCAGGTCTGTTCGAAAGAAACAATAGAATTAATAGTACAAGGTGCTAGTCAGGTGTATAATTTGTAATTAGGACCATTGTAGGTCCAAGGCTGAAAACGCTATTTACTCTATTTGAGAAAGGCCAACTTCAAATTTCACTACTGCATTGCCTTAGGTTTGTAAAAGCAGTGCGCACTAAATGAAAATGTCTTTTCGAGCTTCAGATCTGATACAAATACACAGATATTGATCTAAAGATACTCTATAAAACCTGGGGTCCAAAAGTCTGCTACTATGTGTTTTATTTTACAGTTTCTTAGGCTGATGATATACGGGGCAACTTTGGCCTATGTTGCCGTCAACAGGCAACCAGGTGAGACACAGGGCCCACAACCGATCTAAAATATCCAGATAGAAATGTGTTACCCATTCTCAATAAGAAAGTGCCCAACAACATTGCTCAAATAAAGTTGCCCGGCAAAAGTGCTCAAAAAGTTGGCCCGTGTATCATCAGCCTTGGTGTTTTCATTTGCTTTAATGACAGCAGCACGTGACTAAAGTAAAGTTCTTGTTAAAGGTGACATCGGATGCCCATTTTTTCACAAATTGGTATTATTACTTAGGTTCTTCATGAAATGTATGTAACATACTTTGGTTAAAATTGCTCAATGGGCGTGTAAAACAAGACCCTTTTTACCTTGTCAAAAACAGCTCTGTTCACAGCAACCTGTTTCGGTGCATGTGCATGTCTCTTTAAATGCTAATGAGCTCTGCTCACCTCGCCCCTTTCTGTTTAAGTTTTTTTTTGTGGATTAAAACAAAGGAGTGAATGGATTTTTATCATTGTAGGGTGGTTGTGTCCACACACTGCTAAGACACATTTATATGCAAAGACCATGTAAAAGTAAATTTAGCATCTGATGATTGTGTATAGGATCATGATATCATGACAGTTTGCTGAGGAAGAGTGGGAAAGTGCCGCAGAGATTTTAAGGATCATTAATATCACTTTGCATTCTAATTAGAATGAATGACTTAATTATTTTCAATGTATTGATTCAGACTGAACTATAATTTCAGTGACCACTGAATAAAAAAAAAGTAAATTGTTACCCAAAATGTGTTTAATAGAATTTGATGTGCAAATAAAAAGGTATCTGTCCTAGAGAGTTTTTTTTTTTTTTTGATTTACCACTGTAAATGATGCGAATATAGTAAATAAAAGTTAACAAAAGAAAGACATGTTTATAATCCCCTGCGACAATGGGTGAGACGTGAGTGAAGATTTGGGGAAAGAAACAAGAGATTCCATTTTCAGTGGAATAACTCATAGAATATTGTTAAATTCGTGGGAAAAGAGGGTGACCAGATAAAAAAATACAAAAATAAAACAAAGCTGGCATATGGCTTAATTTTATAGCCCCATGTAGGCTGCCTCTCTCGTTCTGCACGAATGTAAATGTTTACATGGTTGCGATGTAACATTTTATTTTAACATAACAATATGTAACATATTATTTCTTTTGTAAACAAAGCTTTGTACTAAACTTGTTGTAATATTCACCTAAAACAGTATTCACATACAAAAAAAATATATATAAATATTGTTATACTACCGTATGTGGTACTTGGCCAGGGGTGGTTGTCAAGTTAACCGTCACAGCCATACTATGATCTGTTAATGATCTGTCCGGCACAGACTGCGTGACTTTTCTACTTCCTGTTAAGTTTTTTTTTTTTTTTTCTGTGACTAACCGTCTAATTAAAATTTGGTCAACTGAGGCCATCTCCACACGTACACAGGTATTTTTTATAAACAGAGTTTTTCCTTCCATTTTTAGAAAAATCTCCATCCACATGAAAATGCAAATGCATGCTATGAATCACTGTCAAGAGCATGCCAAACCAACAGGTGGCGATATAATCTCCAACAGTAAAGCCATGTTGGCCAATCAGAAGCTTGAAAAAGTTTCCAGTAGGCGGAGATAACAGTGCAGGCTCCGACGTCACAAGCCAAAAACTCCGGTTTCGCTGTCTACACGATAACACTGCAACCGGAGTTTTTGAAAATCTTCACCCTGGCAGGCGTTTTCAAAAATGTTCGGTTTCAGTGACCTGGTGCTGCGTTTGCGTGTGGACAAACGGCCTAACCACGTAGAAAAAGCTGCAGTTTTAAAAATTACCGCATTCGTGTGGACACTAGGGCATGAGGCTCTTCTCATCGACTAACGTTTAGTCGACAGAAAAGTTTTGTGAATTTAATCAATTAAAATATTTGATTCAAAAGAATGTTTTGTTTTAGTCTGTTCATTACACAAAGTTATTGTGTGACTTTGGAAGACTTGAAATATCGCGCACAAGTCATATGGCCCAATTTTATGATACTTTTAGGGTGCTTTTTTGTGTTATTTTTTATTATAATGAAAAATAATGGAGACTGGGACTGTTAAGCTAGGACATTCTTCAAAAAATTCACCTTCTATGAGTAAATGATTTTTACTCTTTGGTCTTTAAGTTTTTAAGTCTTTGGATGCAGCGGGAGCTCGTGTATCTCAGCTAGAGGTAAAAGTAAGGGGAAGAAAATAAAATAAGATCTAAGAAGATCAGTAAATGTTTCATCAGATTTAAAGGATGGCATTACGCTGAGCTTTATGGCAGCTCTGACATAGTTTCAGGGTGGTCGAGTCCTTGGGAATTTAAAGAAAAGTTTATAGCGCTGTAAACATGCTACCATTCTCTTTTCCATTTCGTCCACATAAAGTGCAGACAGATCAGTAAATCTGCAATGCGTGGAGGTTATGGTTGCTACTCTCTATCTCTCTCTCTCCTCCACCAGTGCTCCTCATCCACATCGATGTCCTTCACACTATTATTCTAATAGGGCCGATTTATCCTCTGATGTTTGAGTTGCTGTACAATTGCTGTAAAGTAAACATGATGCTCGCACATTATCTCAGCACTGTGTTTATATTGCTTCTGATCTGGCCCGTGATAAGAGAGCACAGCTGTCAAAGTGTGCAAAAACAAAAAAAAGAGATAACTTTCCCTTACTCAACGCAGGGGGATATTAAAAAAAAAAAAATCTACAAGCAGATTGCTGCATCTGTGTTTGTTGAAAACATTAGATACATGGAATTCAGCATTTAATTTGCTTAAGTTCTGATTTATTTAATTATTTTTAATAACTGTGTTTATCACACAGCACGTTTTAGGAGATTGAAGCCTAAATTCTAATGAGGCAATTGGCAAAAACAATCTCTGAAATTAAAGAAATCTTGGGAGTTTTTTAACACAAATGTATTTGTGGCAAATATTGAATGTTGTCTTTGAGTTCATTAAATCTACATTTACGTTCAAAAAGTAATATTATGAAATATTATGAAATGAAAAATTATGAAACTGTTGTAATATATATTAAATATAATTTATTCCTGTGATGTAACACTGAATATCAGTAGACATTAATCCAGCCTTCAATGTCACATGATCCTTCAGAAATTGTTATAAATGTTGCTGATTTGGTGCTCAAGTAACATTTATTTTTATTATCAATATTGCAAAACAGTTCTGCTGCTTATTTTTGAATAAAAAAAAATAAATATGTTTTTCTGTTGAAATTGAGATATTTTTTCAGGATTCTTTGATGAATAGAAATGTCCACTGAAAAGCATTTATTTGAAATAGAAATCTTATGTATCAGTGTAAAAGTATTTACTATCACCTACTATCGAGTGTTAATTTCGAGAAAAAAAATCCTTTTGAACGTAGATTATATGAAGTCAGTTTCATCCTTTTTTTTGTTTTGTTTAAACAGCTGCGTCTTTTCAAATGCATTCATTTTATCATGATTCCTGCAGTCATATGTTGTGTGAAACACTCTCAACATTATCATCATCGCATTATCATAAACATCAATAGTAAGTTAATATAAGAGCAGACAGTCAAAAACAGAGATGTTTTCAGTTCATATATTAAATTCAGATCAGCACTTTTCAGAATTGAAATGGACACCTCATCCCGACTCCCCCGAGGGGGCAAATTGCATCTAGCATTTTCTGTGACAAAGCAGCTGGAATCGCAATAAAAGGACAGTCAGGCTGAATCATTTGAGCCCTGAGGCTCCATAAGGAGGCTTTTACCTGGAGGAGAATGATCCAAACTGTGGAGGAGGTGGAGGGAAACCTGCAGTAATGGCTGTCCATCCTATGGGTCGCCATGATTTTGCCAAGTAAGACGTTCCTGGATCAACATCTTTTGTTGATCCTGGATCAACATAACTGTCCAAAAATATAGACTTAACCTAATCCCTACCCCTAAACCTAACCCTACCCATAATTTATTCCTAAAATCAGTGTGAAATGATAGCTGATTAACAAGGGTGTAGAAGCACCTAACCCTGATTGTAAGCCTAAAACAGATATTTCCTGAAAAGTTATCCCTCAGTTCTGATTGGTTGATAGGAATGTTGTTCCAGGATCAACAAGGATGTTGATCCAGGAACATGTTGTACTTGGTGAAATCACGGTCACCCTTTCTATTTGTACCATGGCTTAGTCTGATACGGGGATTGGATGCTGTGCAGGAGTGTGATTGTTTTGTTGTCGGGGAGGCAACACAGATGGGAGACTTTATTTATATGAGCTGATAAATGAGGGGATTTCCAATGTTTAGCCTAATCATCAGATGCACATGGAGCAATGAAATCTGTGCACCAGTATTAGTGCCATTAAATGAGAAAATGACCCAAATATTAAAATCCACATAGTCTCTAATTCTCATTTCCAAACAACAACAGCAAAAATAGTGCATGATTTGTGATCCAGGTCATTATAGACCTACAAATTAAAATGAAATGCTAAGAATCAGTGTTTTTAATTATTTAAAGGAGTCGTTCACCCAAAAATGAAAATTTGCTGAAAATGCATTCATCCTCAGGCCATCCGAGATGTAAATGGGTTTGTTTCTTTAGCACAATAGATTTGGCACAATTTAGCATTACACCACTTGCTCACCAATGGATCCTCTGCAGTGAATGGGTGCCGTCAGAATTCAACAGAAGTTCAAACAGCTGATAAAGCCTAACAATAATCCACAAGTAAACCTCATTAAGCCTTCTGAGTCTTGTTGTCCTCTCACATCAAAATCCACCGACGTATTTGTTTATAACGGCTTTGAATTATTTTCGCTTGTAAACAGTGCTTGATCTGTGATTATTAATGCCTTAATGATTGATTTGTTTCTTACAAACATGTAGATTTTCATTTCACAAGACATAGAGTTTTTATCAGCTGTTTGGACTCTCATTCTGACGGCACCCATTCACTGCAGATGATCCATTGGTGAGCAAGTGATGTAATGCTAAATTTCTCCAAATGTGTTCCAATGAAGAAACAAACTCATCTACATCTTGGCTGAGGGTGGGTAGATTTTCAGCAAATTTTATTTTTTGGTTTAACTATTCCTTTAAAATGTTAATATTGGCTATATGACATCAGATGATCTTCACAAGAAATGCAGTGGTATATGTGTACAGTATAAAATTACAGAAAATAAAAACAAGTGTTAGAAATAAAAAGAGACCATGTTAGAAGTGCTATATCTAGTTCAGCCTCTGTTCAAAACGTTCTTTTATTAGACGTGATGTAGCTTGTGCGTAGCCAAAGTTTCTTTGTTTGCACAATTTATAGAAAGTACCTCTTTATGCAATCTATCTCATCTGCCGTCGGAGAACACCAAGACGCTGACTGTGACAGGCTGAATGGTCTGGGCCCTCCTCTGTGGATTCTCACACCACGTAACTGACTGTTGTTTGGATTCATAAACGGAGTGATTGAGTGCTGCTGGCAGCCTGGCTGCCATTACAGCCAGTGCTAGCTGAAAAACGACAGCGAGGACTAGCAGCGAGGGAAATCACGCTGCTGTCCTGCTGACGGCTCCTAATCATTTCCTGTGTTTGTGATCTTAGTGGCCCTTTACCGCTGCTGTCCATCACACATTACATTTGTGTGGCACAATCGTTTTCGCTGAATGATGATATATGTTTGAAAGAACCCTCTGAAATATCAGATTAGCTTTGGTGCCAGTACATGCAAAAATATTGATATTTTACAACTTTGTTACATCAACTCATCTAGAGAAATTCTTAGGTCTAGAATATATTAGAACACTTCCAGATACTCAGATCACATTTGCCGATGTTTGAAATGATATTGCATTAGGCACAAAAATCAAACCAAGTAGCATCTGAACTTTCTCAGAACCAGCTTCCCTTTTACTAGCCAATTTTGCAATTACTTTTAACCATCTGACCCCAATTTGTTTTATGGCAATTTATATGTTTTTTTTATTGTTTATATTAGTTTTTTTTTTTATTTTTTTTTTACATGTATGCATTTAACATATGCTTTTCCAATAAAATTTATAATGTAGTCATCTTATAATAAAGTCAGTTTTCACTTCATAAGTTTTAAGTACCATTTATTTTGATGTTTTTGATAAGTGTGGCTAAAATGTGCAAATACTTGGGCCCACGGTATTTAAAATGGAAGGGCATATAGCAAGTACATGCGGTGTCCTGAGAGTGATATTATTAGTTATGGTACAGCTGTGAGGGCAATGAATGATGCTTTCACAGCTGGAATAAAAGCCATGGCAGATAATGAGCAAATACAGAGCATGTTTTCATAGATGCTTAATAACTGCTGATTAAATATTCATATGCAATTTCTGTGTTCAAAGAACAGATACATGTGAGCTGATTTTCACTTGAAAACATTCACTTGAATTTCTATAATCTGCAGTGTTGCCCTCTAGATATCCAACAAATTTTAAATCCAGCATGTTGAAGATATTTCAAATGTAGACCCCAACATGCCATGAGGCCTGTCTGAGGGCTCTATTTAGTTGGCTCTAAATGCCAGTGATCACTGCATCCTCTCTCTTTCCGTGTCAGGAAAGATATCCCTAGTGTTTTAGTGCTGCAACATTTTTTTTTCCAGTTGATGCTGCTGCAGATGTACTTAATATAATGAATAAACCCAAAACCTGGAGGTGATAAATCCAACTAGTTCTCTTTAGCCTATAGATTAATTTAAGACATTTTGTATTACTATTTTGTATATTATTAATAAAAACATCAAACTTAAAATGCAGAAATAAAAATGATATATGGCATGACATAAAATATAAGACAATGCATTTGATTAAAATTATTCAAATACATTATTATATTAAATATAATAATAATATATACAAATGTATTATTTGATTCAAATATTTTTTATGATTCAAGTACATTATTATATTAAATATAATAATTAACATGATTAATAACGTGTTGTTTTTATTATATGTTTTATTAATATTAACATTTTATATACACTTCCAAACAAATTTTTAAAAAAGAAATTCATACTTTTATTCAGCAAGGACGCATTCAATTGATTAAAAGTGACAGTAAAGATTTATATTTCAAATAAATATTATTTTTGACTTTCTTTTCATCAAAACATTCTGAGGAAAAAAAAGTATTGTGGTTTCAACCAAATTATTAAATGGGACAACTGTTTCCCACATTGATAATAATCAGAAATGTTTCTTGAGCACTAAATCAGCATATTAGAATGATTTCCGAAGAATCATTTTACATTGAACACTGGAGTAATGGCTTTTGATCAAATAAATGTAACCTTGGTGACCATAAGAGACTTATTTCAAAAACTTTAAAAATCTTCCCGACCTAAACTTTTGAATAGTATACATTTTTGGAATAATCATTTGTAGACAATAATGCTTTTTACAAAAAGAGCTAGTAGTTTCAGCATCTGCCAGCAGAGGCAGACAAGACCATGCTAACCAGCTAAACCTTGCATTGACTCGACAATAATGGTACATAAAAATATATGTATAATTCATTACTATTTCTAAATTCACCACATACAATGACCAGACAAATCTGCTCAACTTTTACAATTAGTGTGTCATTGATGTGCTTGACCCTGTAATTTCTTCAACAGTATATTTAGTATTACAGCTTAATTTACTCAACCACAGTCATGTAAATGGCAGAAGCAATTAATTAAAGTATTCATTAAAAGTAATAAAGTCTGAATTCTTCTAGAGATGGGAAACCTTCACTGTGGGAATTTCGATTAAGAGACAAGGGTGTGCTGTGGCTTTTATGGTGATTCTGTGACTTTTAGCATCAGAGATTTGAGGGAGCCTAACAGCCTCAAAGAGGTAGCGTAAGGACCGAGTCATCCGCTGTTTTGCTTTGAAGAACCCACTTTTGCCCTTGTGCTCCATCTGTCATCATCCCCTTCCACTGACAACTCATTAATCGCAGAGGCTCAGAGAGGCTTTTACCCAAAGTCTCTTATTCTTTACCCTTGGCATCGTGCCGCTGGTTCAGATCCCATCGGCATAGTGCGTGTTCGTTGCTGTGGAAAAGTGGTTTGTTAATGTGTGTAGCAGGGCCCGTATTGTACTGTATATCTACTGGGTTTCAGTGCAGATGTGTCAACACGAGTCCAATGGGAGCTCTAATCAGAGCAAGAGTGCACTCGAGGGCCACGCAGCCTCGTTTGCTGCTGGCTAGAGCTGATAGATGGGCCCGCTGTGGACCCTTAGACTGGGCCAGAGCGTTTCCGCCCCTTTCCTGCTAACCCAGCCTGACATCTCTACGGCCCACCTGCAGCTTACGTGTCCGTGTAGCCTGACGAAAATAGCCTGCCTCCACACCTCCTTCTTTTATCACACTCTTCTGATTCATGTGTTTACTTGTGTGCAACCGATAGTGGACTGTGTTGTACTTTTTGCGAATCACGCTTGGTTTCTCACAAAAGCGTACAGTTTGAATTGTGGGCAGAGCGATAACCGAGGGGTCGGAGACGTGAACTTCTGCCATTTCTTGCGCTCAAGGCATATATGCTTGAAAGCTTTCTTCGTTTTATGGTTTCTTGGTTTGCATTTATTTTAGGCTGGCAAATTTGCAAATTGCCTCAAGGGGGGAAATGGATCAAATAATGCAATTTACACTGTGTGTTTCATTAGTTGTGTGATTTCTAACAACACTTCAGGGGATGTTCATTGTATATGGTCCGTGGTATCGTAGCAACACGGGAAATGGCCATATAATGTGAATGTTAGATGAACTGATCATCCATCACCTGTGTAGAGCTGCTATTTTCTCTCAAAATCTTCAGTTACTAGAAATGGATCCGTTTGATATATTCAGTCTTGATTTGCCCGATCACGCGTGGCAGCCAATTAAATTGAGTTATTCCTGCTGCAATGGTTTTAGTGTGACAGGTCTGTGGTTGTTTCAGCAGACAGAAGCTCCTGCATGTGGTGGCAGTACTCTAAAAATAACCGTAGAAAAAGTCAACAATACCTTGTTGTTTCCTGTACTGACAGGGCTTCACTAATTCTCATAAAGATGCTGACTAGAGGCTTGTCAATACTGTAAAGGATCACATTTGTTCCACTGATGTAAATGTAGTCTTTGTGCAGCTCACTTCTGATATAATGTCACTGAAATACTAAATGAAAAAATGTCATTGTTTATTGTTTAGTCTGGTAAAGGGCAGCCTGGGGCAGTGTAGTATAATTGCAAGTGTAATAATAATAATAATGTAATTAGTATTTATAATAATTTTATATGCATACTTTAAATTTATTTATAATTTATATTTTAATATAATTAATCAATGTGTTAGTTATATTGAGCAAAAATTATAACTAGCAAAAATGTACTTATAACTAAATTATTTTATGATATAAAAATCTAAATTTAAGAGGGATACTCAAAGAACCAGGTTTGTTGATGGGGCATTGAACCAACCCCCCCCCCCCAATTAGAACCGCCCCGCTGATGCCTCTATACACTGTTCTGGTAATTGGTATATAAAAGGATTATGTGAATTAGGTTTTGGGATTAAAGAGTTATCAGATACTCAAGAGCATGTCATTCCTCTTGTTTGTTTGCATTGAGCTCATTAAGGAAACATGACTTTGCTCTAAAGCACATTGTTAACTGAAACAGTAACTTGACCCATCTGTATTGCAGTTTTGAGTTTGTCTCCAACTAAAATGCAGTCATTTTGTGTTTTCTGTGGTAATGGAGATCACCCAATGATCTGGAATGGCAAACACAACCAGCACTTGATAAGAGGCGTCATGCCCTTTTAAACTGAGGGGGCTTGTGCATGTGGAACCAAGTGCTATTATTAAAGACTCAAATATGTATTAATAATTTGGTTAATAATGTTAATAATAATTTAATATTTAATAATTTTGGTTTTCTTTTATCTGATTTTTTAAATATATTAGTATTATGTAGTATTTAGTATTATGAATTTATTTACTTATATATATAATTTTATTACATTTTTAATGATTTAAAAAAATATATTTTTGATTTTTATTTTTAGTTAGCACAGTTGAACTTCTATAGAACTTTTCCATGACAATCAAATTGATTGAGATGCACCTGTATATGGCTATATATGCATGTAGTACCAAGCAGAAGAGGTTTGGTCAATGTACCATACATGTCATTTCTCATGTAATGTGAATATGTTTTAAATGAATCCAGGCCTCATTTGTCAGCTCATATTAAATATAATTCTGCACCTTTCGCTTCAACACACAAGGCTCTGCGGTGAGATCAAATTGATCTTGGCCTGTCATTGTGATGAAAAGGTATGTGAATGGATGAATTTTGTGAAAATGTGATAGCATGATAAAAATCTGTTGAATGTCAGATGTGTTTAAGGCCAGTGGCTGATTGTTCACAAGCATGCATGCGTGCAAGTGTCTCACTGGACGCGAGTGTGTGCGTGCGCTCTGTGTGTTTGCACTCGTCGTCTTGTTAATTGTCTCTGATTTGTGCATTTGTTGATTTGTGAGTTCTCTTGTCAGTACATGAGTAAATGAATGTTTTATGAGTCAAAGCCTTTTAAGTATGCTCATTCCCCAGCCTCAAGCTGTCACTTCCAATTCCACTGTATTCCACTTCCTATTCCCTCTGCTCCCAACGAGGAATATGACGGCTGACGTGGCTTACTCCTGGATTACAGGAGTGTGTTTAGCCTGAGCATGTCACCTCATGGCTCACATAGGACACTTGTGCCACAGGTTGTTAATTGGCCAGTAGTCACCTAAGGCCTTTGTCTCTCTGATCTAGGTGTGCATTTGCAAGTCTAAAAATAAAAATCAGCTGTGAGACTTCACTGCCTCGTAAACCACATACAATAAAACTGTGTCTGTCTGTCTCATATGTTTAGTGAGCACAACTGGAAGGTAAAATGGATCATGAGCCATACTAGCATGAATTTATTTGCGAGTTGTTAAAGGACATAGTGCATCCACTCTAGAAGGCTGATTTTTTTGGAAAGGGACAGCCATCATTAGTGTACCGGCAAGGTGAACACAAGCAGCACTAATGAATGAATAATGATGGTCGGTCACCAAGGTAACTGTGCATATTTATGCAGTGCATCCTATTTACAACGAGGGACAAAATAAAATGAAACGTTTGGTTGTTGTTCTGCCAAAGCAGTGGTGCAGAGCAGCATTTTATCTCATTAATAAATGCCAGATAAGATCCAGTGCTGCGACTTCCAGTCCCCAAGACACATTTAGCATTAATGCTGCACAGCGTAAAATCAATAACCACTGGATAGTAATGGCCAAAATCTATTAGTAATAGCAGACAAACCTCTAACTCATAGGTACAATTCTCAGAAAATGCTAAGTAGTTAGCTTGATTAGTCAAGTCATTAATGTGCATTATTGAACGTAATGGTTCAAGCCCCTTCAGCTTACCGGAAAACAACAATACCATTAAATGATCCAAGTAATGAGACTAAATGAACGGGTACATGGTGCTTAAAACAAGTCGTAAATAAAAACATCAACAGTGTTTATGTACTAATTCTTTAGTACAAATAGTTCATGGAAATGTACAATTAGGGGCCATACACACAACGTGTTTTTCTTGATTTTTATATGTAAAAATGTGCTGAATGGACTCGTTTGACTGTTGCGCTTACATCTTGAGTTATATATATTATAAAAAAGGACCTCACATAAGTACTTTTTTGCAATCATAACTTTAATTTTTTGGGCATTTGTGTTCATTTTGGTGAAATTTTTTGACACATTAAGTTCTGACCCGGTGCAATAGTTCAAACAGCTGATAAAAACATCACAATAATCCACAAGTAATCCACATGACTCCAGTCCATCATTAAGGCATTGTAACTTTAAGCTATCATTTCTGAGTCCATAATGTCCATAATGCATAATAATGCTTACTAATGGACTATTTTCACTTGTAAACTGTGCTTGATCTGTGCATATTTCTGACCTGATTCAGACAAGATGACTTGTAGTCAGAAGCAACGCTTTGAAGCTAAAAGCATTGTGATGTATTTCTTTATGACAAACATGCATTTTTTCGCTTCAAAAGACATTAATTGATGGACTGGAGTGTTGTGGATTATTGTTATGTTTTTTTATCAGCCATTTGAGCCCTCATTCTGACGGCACCCATTCACTGCAAAGGATCCATTAGTGAGCAAATGATGTAATGCTAAATTTATTGAAATCTGTTCCAATGAAAAAAAAAAACTCATCTACATCTTGAATGGCCTGAGAGTGATTCTCTGCATTTAAATTTTTAGGTGAACTATTCTTTTTAGGCTGGAATACAGTTCACAACTTTTGCCCAGATTTGCAGTCTGGACACATCAACACTAGTTGCCTAAAGTCAGAGCTAGTCTGTAGATTTTGGGTAGTCGGAGTTGACAGATTTAACAGGAAATCACGTCATGTATGATGAGCACAGACTAGCTATGATTCCATCAAGTCAGAGGATATGAAATGTCTGCTATTTTGGGGCAATTTTTTGTTCAGATTTAAGAGTCATGTTGTGTATTTCAGGCTTTAAAAAATTAAAAAAAATATCTGTAGACCTAGACCCCTTTTATTCAACTACCCTGCGTTTTGCTTTTTTTAAATGCAAAAACACCTTCTGCGTGAATTCTGAAAAATCTAAATCAAAACTCAAAATCACCTTCTGCCCCTAAACCATTTGTTTTCCAGCATCGTCATTCTAAGCAGCACCACAAAAATGTTTCTTTGTGTGTGCACTTTTGGAGTCCGTTGGTGAAGTGGGAGATCTGTGTTTGCCCCGAAGTGTAGGCATCAGAGCCAGAGGGGGGAGGATAAAGTATTTGGCTCCTGAGTGTGTCACATGTGGCTCTTTTAATGTGACAGCTGGACTCTTTGGGCGCTTTGGCTGGGCATGGACAGCCCGGGAATGCCGCACTAATGGTGCTTGGAGGGTGACAGCCGCGGAGGTACGGGCCCGTTTCAGCCCCTCTGTCAGCCCACACGGCTGCTCTGGCTGACGTCTTGGTGTGGATTTCCTCCTCCGTGTGCCACTCACCTACGAGGAGGCCAGGCTAATTTAGGCATGCCCGATGACAGCCGCGGAATGGCGAGATTAGGCTTTTTTCTGGGGAGCTGGGAAAAGTCAGTGCACAGACACATGCACACAAGTGTCTCCTTTTCACATTATACTCTTCAAAATTGATAATCTCACACATCCTTTTATCAGACAGAAACATCCACTTGGTAGTCCTCTCTTTCTCTTGTGATTAATTGTAATGTGCATTGTTATTCTGAATGTTACTCTAGGTGTTTTGCAGTAATGTATATTATTTTGAGTGGGGTGTGTAGTGTTTTTGTTAAATCTTTTGTTCACTTTGGGGCTATGTTTGGAATAGCATACTAGTGTACTATTCTTACTATGTACAGTATATATACTGTGCACAGTATGCCAATTCAGTTTTCCAAAATGAGCATTATTCGACAGTGTGCCAAATTTTTTTTTTTTTTTACTCATAACTTGATTGAACTGCCAGAAGTTAACACATTTTTTACACAAAACTTATTTAAAGATGCAAAAGATCAGTTTTAATTTCCAAGATGATAACCGAATATCACTAATATGCAGCATAATGGATTGTTTGTAACATTTGCGAATGTCTACATTACTTTTTAAAAACAGTGATCAGTATAGATGTGACGATGCACACACACGAGGAACGAGGAGACGCTGGAGAATACTTTACCAAGACTTTATTTTTAGGAACCAAGGGAGACGAACTCAGGAAAACGTTTAACAGCGGACAGAGAACTTGGTTCTGGGAACACCATTTATACACACAGGAGGAGGGGATGACGAGACACACCTGGGAGCAAATGAAACAATCAAGGGAAACACCTGGGACAAATTAAACATGGGAAAGGAAGGCACATGAGGAGCAAAACAACCACAAAACACGGAACAGAGTCTGACAATAGACAGTCTTCATTTACTAACTGATGCGATTTAAGTGTTTGATTTTGTGTTTAATTCACAACGTTTTATATCACTGTCTGCACTCAGTTTTTGTCTTGATATACAGTCCTGTACATTAACTGTAGTATATATTTTAATGTTTTTGAAATAAGTCTCTTGTGTTCACCAAGACTGCATTAGTAGACTTTTTAATTTATTATTAGTAATTTATTATGTTCTTTCTTTTAACGGAAGCCACTGAGCACGGCATCTGCTTCACTCATCTCTGTATCAGGCTATAAAAGGAGCTCCCAGTTGTCTTCAGCTGGCTTTTTGGCAGAGCATAGTGGAGGTATCATTGATTAAAGTGCTTCATTTAACTCTCTGTATCTTTAATGCAACTTTAATAGCAATACAGCACTTTCAGCCTTTTAAGAAGGCTTTTAGTTGTTGTTGCTTGGCCATTTTAAGCTATTTTATGGGGGTTTATGTAAATATTAAGGGGAGCCGAGCTCCCCCTAGCTCCCCCGTAGTTCACACCCCGAGTAAATGTTATGTCCATGTATAGTAGTAGCATTGCTCCATGTGACATTATTTTGATACTAAAGACAATTTTTGTGTACTTGTCTAATTTATAACACTTGACTGTTAACTGTTAACTCTTTGGAAGGCTGACTTTAGACTTTGAATAAACTATGACTTTTTTTATTTTATTTTATTTTATGTTTTTTTATTTTTATTTTTTTGCTCCCCTTTACACCAGATCTCTATGCAGGTTTTGACCTGCTATTTATTACCCTTTGCAGAGTAAATACATGCTCACTTCTATTCCTTTCAAGCATTATTCACTAACTCTGTGTATTTCCTGAGGAAAAGCATAATTCGGTCAAAAATACAGTCGGACAAATGAATTCCGGATAAACTATTATTTGAATTAGAACGCCTTTTCTGAAGACACATTTAGTGATGAAACACCACAGACTAGGTGGATAACAGCAGCTGACTGATAGAAACTGACAAGCCTTTTTGCGGGGCTGTAGAACATTACAAAAAACAGTGGTTGGTTGATTTAGCCACAATTTGGTCAGATGGGCTGGTGGAGATAAGAAGAAATAGCCCAGCTGCTTCCAGCACTGCAGTGTGCTTAAGTGCCCTTCTCACTGTGCTGTGTTTCATGTTGACCCAGACACTGTAATCTGCTTTTTATTTGTTTTACAGTGGTTTAGTCTGGTTCATTTTGGAGGGTTGCCAAACCATGGCACCATGGTTAATGAATATAAGCATTAGTTGGAACTAGGCACTTTAGATGCAAACAAGCCTGTGAGCGGTGAAAAAAACAACAGTGTGTTCGATATGTTGAACTGTCTGTTCTGTTCTTTTGTATCCATCACTCTGACATATTTGTTTTATTGGTTGAATGATTAACACCCTGGTAAACAGCAGTCCAACATGTTAAACATGCTGTACTTCTGTATAGACCGTATAGACAGTTTTGAGTCTATAAGCTGGCCTGTAAACTAAAATTAGTATTTTCTATGTAAGTGAGATATACTGAAATTTGTCCTAGAGAGGGCATCACTGACCTTCAACCCTGCAGCATTTAATGTTGAAAGGTTTTGGATGTATCAGGGTTGAATGGTCATTGCACAATATATGTTTTGCGAGAGAAATGTCATTAATGTCATTAATATTTTGTGATTCACTGCAAGGCTCATCAAAATAATTAATGATTTTAGTCTGTGATATATTAAATCATAACTTCGCATTGTTTAAAACTAACAGATTTCTAATGTCCTTTTCTCTTGGAAACTTTTTACCTTGCCCTTTTACCATCCATTTATTTTTGTTACTTTTCAAAATGCTTTTATATTTAGATGTTTTCTTGTTTCCTTTTTAGGCTTGTCCCATACCTCTTTCAATCTTAAATTATGAAAATACATCATATTATGATGTTGTGTACAATTTTGTTCAAATTATTTAACTTTCTTTACTTTCCTACAGTTGTGCCATCATTTCCATGACAATATATAATTTTGAAAGTATATATTACCAACAGTGTCCGTGAAGAACAGTTTGAATTGAAATATGAGGCATGTGGTTTGTGAAGAAACAGACAATTTTAGGTAAATGTCACTCGTGAGCAGAATATTTCAACCATGTATCGCTTGCAATTGTAATTTTGTCAAATTATTCAAAATGTGATACCATTATTAAACTTTGTGTTTGTAGGATACAAGTATGACATTAGCGAGACAAAAGAGTCAAAACTCTTCAAAAGAGTTCATTTCAGAATGTCATTTCCACATCTATTTCTATTAGAATATTGTCAAGCACAATACATAATTAGACATGTGATGGAAATGATATCCTAATGGATATGTTTATGATTTTATGGACAAAATGACAGAAGATCCATGTTAGAATATACAATGTTAGGCATTATTAACGCACCAATAAACTAGTAAGAATGAATGAATGTCTAAATGTCCACAGAGTCAGGTTCATAGTTGAAGAAAGACCCATTTACAATACAGTTGTTATTCACAGACATTTGTATATAAAGAAAAAAAATTAGCTTAGCTTTAGTAGTGCTTGCTTACTAATCAAAAGCCATGTAGTAAGCAAATAAGTCAGCCCTCGATGAGAGTTAAATCCCCTTTGTACAGGAAAGCCAGAAAGTTCCACAGAAGAAACTCTCTAAGTCCTAATTTCCTAATCTTGTTACATAATGACTCGTCTATCAGTGATATGGTCCTGGGGTGTGATTAGCACAGCAGCTAAATCAATCGTGTAAATCCAACTTCTGACTTTCCCCTCACTATTTCATGCTCCTACTTTAATTAAAGTTTTTTTTTTTTAAATCATCTTTCGAAAGAGGAGAAATATTGAAGCTTTGTTTTTCCACCTTTTTACCTTCACAACAGTTGCTGAAAGAAGGTAAACATTTTTTCTGTTCTGATTTGTTTTTGTTTTTTGTTTTTTTCAAGGCTCTGCATATGCCTGTTTGGATGAGATAGGAGAGAACCAAGAGACACATCTCTGTGCTATCTCTGCCTGCGACATATGTGCAGAGAAGGTGCTGTGTGTACAATAAGCCAGTATTCGCCGGTGGAAGCCTGCCTGCTGCCTCCCGCTCGCCTCGGTAATACACAGAGGTTGACAAACGACTGAATGGAATAAAAACGTATTGGTGCTGGGGTAAATGGAAACAGAAAAAAATGTAAGGGGAAAAGAAATGGCAGGAGGGAGGTGTGTGCGATGCGTGATAAGGCAGGTCGAAAGTTTGAGTTGAGCTGAGCGGGACAGTGAACCGTGTAAGTGTGTGTGCTTTTAGGGGTCTGCAGCAAGGTGAGTCATGCCTTGCAAGATCTTTCTCTGTGGAGTTTTAGTCCAGAAATTAGTCCAGTCTGGGGTCAGATGCTGCACAAATATATATTCATTTTTTATATAATTTTATATGATATATATTGCTTTAAAAGTACATTTTCTGGAAGATCTAATATAACGTATAGTGCATTTAACACTTATAATGCTTATTGTTCTACATTATTTAAAATGTCCAGAGTTTACATGAAAACAAAATGTTTACATTCCCTCTTAAACATCTGCTGGCTGTTTTTACATGTACTACTGTCAGCACAATTCTCTTTTTTATTTCATTTATGTATATTTATTGTTATCTTGATATTTGCACTTTGTCTTTCTATTCATATATCTATATCACAGGGCTGTATATGGATGTTGTGACAATAAACTCTCATGAATCTTGAATCTTAATTAAAAAAAAGAAAAAGTAAAACAATATTGTTGCCATGAGATGCAATGCATATACCCATTCTGCAGAACCAATAATTAAAAATATTGCAGATATTATATTACATTTATTGTTATAATCATTTTAGATTATTATAATGATTACATATATCCAAGTGAAAGGCTTATATTTAATAATATGGAAATAAAACATTACAATACAATAATATTTTTATTATAATGCTATTTAATGATTTACTCATATGTCACAATAATGTAATATTTAGTGTTTTCTCATCAAATATTTATTGATTAATTTGGTTAATCAGCATATCATGTATAATAAATCTACATTTTTCAACCATTTTTAAAGGAATAGTTCACCCAAAAATGAAAATGACCGCAGAGCAGGGGCGTAGATTACGCGGGGGACGCGGGGGACGTGTCCCCCACCCCCCACTTTTAACCCTCTACCGCACGCATTATGATAGACCTATAGAAAAAAATATTTGAATCTTTTTCTTTTCTAAGAATGGCTTAACTTGAAGTGCTGTAAAAAAAAAATTTGGAAAAAAATATTATGTTAAGGTACTTTATGATATGTTGCCATACGGCAACAGCATACAATAGTGGATCTACTGACGGCACCCATTCACTGCAGAGGATCCACTGGTGAGCAAGTGATGCAATGCTGAATTTCTCCAAATCTAATGAAGAAATAAACTCATCTACATCTTGGATGGCCTGAGGGTGAGTCCATTTTCATTTTTGGGTGAACTATTCCTTTAATATGACTAAAAATAATTTGAAATGTGATATATGAAAAATAAATATGAGTTTCTAGCACACTGTTTTAGCTGTGGCCAGCAGTTTCCCATCATTTCCTGTTCTCTCTACAATCTCTATAGAACAATTATTATTATTATTTATTTATTTTTAAAGTCTCTAAATTACTCCAAACTCACAAATCCATAGTGACGTTTCCAGGTGTTTCTCATTTAACCCAACATTCTTCCGCAAAACTTTCAGTAAGATGTGCTGAATCAGAAGATATCCTTCTAAGGAAAGCACCACCTGGGATGTTACTGGCTCCAGATTTATCGTGTTTCAGTAATGAAATTTAATGAGCAGTATCATGCCCATCACACACACACACACACACACACACACACACAAGACTGCTGAAACAAAAGCTCATTTTCATTTGGAGCTTGTGAAAGCTCATCTGAACCGCAGTCTGTTCCACCATTGTCTGGAGCCCTTGTCTCCTTCTCTGGCTCCTTTCTGCTCTCCAAGCTCAACATGCCATCTGCTTCTCTCCTGTGCCACTTCTCATGATGACAACAGTACAGGGACCAGTGTTAATAATCCACAAAGCTAATAGTTTTTCCCTTCATTCTAAAAATGTGCATTTTTTTTTGTTTGTTTTGAACATTGTCCTTGCCATGTACGAGTCTCCAGTTGTGTCATCTGTTATAAAGAATAACAGGAAGAAACAATAACAGGAACGACAAGGATATAGGTGCTCCTTGCAGGGTTGTTTGATGTGCCACAGAAACCCATCAAGTTGAGCCCATTAAAGCAAGAGTAATATCGCACAGCAGTCTGCGGTCGTGGCGGTGTGTGTCTCAGAGAGACGGCCCCTGGTGGGCAGACCGAAGGGGAATGAGGGCCATTGTGCAGTTATGAGAGCTAAAAAGCTTCTTCACATGTGGAGATAATATTCTACTATAATTCAGTCACAAGGGGGAATGAAACCTGTTCATTCTGCCCATCCTCCTGTTGCATGGAATGATTCTGCTTTGATCAACGTAGGCAAATTATCGTGGATGAGAGATCCAGTATGTTTTAGGAAATATAAGGATTATGTTGTGCATTCCAGCTCAGTTGAGAGCAACGTGACAAAGAAATGAGTCTGATGTAGACATGTCGAAAACTCAACGACCTGTCGTTTAAATTAGGACTGGGTGTCAATACAAATGTCCTGATTCAGTTAGATTCTGATTCACAAGTTTTCCTGTTTTAACTGTGATTCATTTGGGTGTGTTTTTATTTGCATTTACATTCGCGGGCCTATTTTCTTATTCAGTCTAGCTTATATGTAAAACCTGCCATTGTGTACTGTATATTTATACAATATTATATATAAATGTTATATATAATTATTATAATAGTTATATATTTAAAAAAATGTTTGCAGTACATAATAGCATGTTTAAAGTACAAGTCAGATTAGTAGACCTAAAGAGTCTAGAGTAGACATGAAATGTACATATGAAAGTATTCTCTGATAATTATGTTAATCATAAGGACCAGTGTTTCAGATTAATATTTCATCTTTTTTAACTATTCCATAAAAGAGCCGTCTTATAAGGTTTATTCGTTTCAGGAATCAGGCCTCACTGGTCTCTCTTTATGTTTTTGATCCATTCAAAATATTTGGTTCATACAAATCATTTGACGTTATTTAGCGGTTCACAGTATTGTTGACTTCTTTTGCAGTGGCGTTGAAGATTTGGCATTGTGCAGTTTTACACTTTTGAAGGGAAATTTAAAGGCCCTTTCACACAAAGGACGATGATTAAAATAATAAAGATAATAATAGTTTCATTTTTTAACCATGACAAACATTTTTTTTAAAAGAACAGTTGTTGTATTTTTAAAGGGGTCATGAACTGAGAAATCAAAATTTCCTTGATCTTTTGACAGTTAAGAGGTCATTGTACTGTAAAAACATCCTGAAAGTTTCAGAACTCAAAACTTTAGCGTTGGTCTAAAAACAGCTTATATTGAAGCCAATCTGCCAAAATGACAGAGTGTTCCACTTTATGACGTAATAGTGTGGCTAAACCCCGCCTCCGCTGAAGATCAATGCCTGCTTCTACATCACTGTCTGTTTAGCCCCGCCCACTGATTCGCATATGTAATGTAAATAACGAGAGAGGCAAATGCAGGTCTATGCAGAAACCAAACGATAAAGATGACTCCGAAGACAACAAGACGCTGTTCACTGCCAAGCTGTGGAAAAACAGTCTTTGCATTGCCTTCCTTCTGACCCCAACATTTGAAAAGAGTGGATGAACTTTATTTTTAATGAAGATCCAGTTTTTCAGGATTTTCAGAAAGACTGAAACTAAAAGAAGATGCTGTGCTGACTATATTGGATCCGACAGTACTGTAATGTCGCACCACGCAAGTGTGAGTAACTGTTTTTATTATGTGGTCACTATTGCTTTGTCTGTTATTACAAATCATTTGCTATGAAGTGAGTATTTATGCGTTTTTAACTTAAATCACTGCCGCGTCCATCTATGAAAGATGTAGGTTGTCAAACATACAAAACTGTTTGCCAATCATAGCAGTGGGCGTTTACTTCCGAGTCTACAATCCGCCACGCCTATTCAAAGAGAGCGTTCCGATGAGGGGGGTCAAATAGGACAGAAAACAGACATTTATTTATAAATTATGATGTTTTTTGATGTACAAAATTTTATAACATTATAAGTAGACCTAAAAAATAATGACCCCTTTAAATGCTATGCTGAAAACCATATTTGAAATTAGAGCTGTACACACAAAATCCTGCACGAAAAAGTAAAATATTGACTTCTTTTCAGAATTTTCTTTGACTTTTTGCACCTTTAATAAACATTTTAAATTGCACATATTAATATAGAAAAATGTCGATTTTACAAATTTGCTTTGACCAAATTAGAAGTAATGCTTATCCCGCATGTTCAACTGAGAACTAGAGCTGTCTCTGGAATAATGCAGAGACCTAATACAGGTGCATCTCAATAAATTAGAATGTCGTTGAAAAGTTCGAGTTTCACAATTTGAGTTGAATTACTGAAATAAATGAACTTTTCCACGACATTCTAATTTATTGAGATGCACCTGTACATTACCTTAAAATATTAATTGAAAATAGACATTGCAGAATCCTGGGAACTTTGTCGTCATGAAATTATATACTGAGGTATAATTTTGTCCTAATTTTGTGTGCTATCTAGGTCACGGTATGACAGGACCATGCATGGTTGCTCAAAGCACGTACAGTATCGTGTTGGAGCACTACACACGAGGCTTTAATATATGGGGTAAATATAGCCTGTAATATAGAAATATATAAAATTATAATTTCTACTAGTTTTCCTGATACAGGCAGGCCCGGTTCCAGAATCAAATCACTGAGGGTTCTTCTGAAATTAGCTAGGGTGCTCTAGCCTTAATGTACATCTATTTATTATTATATATCTTCTTTTTTTTTTTGCCCTGTCCATTGTTATAGTTATCACTATCATTGCAATAGGCTAAATATAGGCTAAATGCAGCATTTTTTGCAGATGTCACTACCGAAACTTTGCAGCGTATAAGTGGTCACTGGTCCTCTTAGCATGTTGAAAAACAAAACTTATTAAAATTCCGAATGGATTATAGCCAAGAAAGTGTGCAAAGAGCATTCCCCTTATAATCATTAAAAAGCGTCACTAATTTCAGTTTATTGCCATCTCACAAAGTTCTGTTATAATCAACGAAGCTCTACATTGCTCAATGAACGTCTTATTTACATCATGTTACACTTTGTTTGTTAAAAGGAGAGACTCCCGAGCATGCAGCACTGCACAAAACTGGCATTTTAAGAGGTGAGTGGATTCTAACTTAAACGCTTGGCCATTGCATTCGAGGAAATCAACAGAACATGTCGGTGATTGGCTACATTGGTCAATGCTACAAAAACAAATTGAAAATAGAAACCTCTGAAGCTCTCCAGAGGTCAAACACACACACACACAAAAAAACACTGGAGCGTTTGGAAAATATGTTTTGCCAGTATCCTATTTTTACACCTTCATCTGATGTGCTCTTGTCTATTCACGAACAGCTTGTAACACTCCAAAGAGAAAGGAAAACTTGAAATCGCATCATATGACCCCTTTAATTCCCTCTAGCACTCCCGTAGAACCAGCCCTGGACACAATTAATTGCAAAGAAATATGTAATGAGTATTTCATACATGTTTTTAGGTATGTTATAAAGATCATAAAAATATCGAGCCAAAGGTTTTCATAAAGCAATAGGCATATGTTACCGGTAGCCACGTCAGTAGCACAAGAGGGCACTTAGGGCATCTGTATAAAGATGCTAAAAAAGCTAGTAATTAATTTATCATATTTAAAAAAAAAAAAAACAGCTTTATATAATTTTCACGATTTTTAATGAAATAAGAAATAAAAAAATAGTTTGTGTGCTTATTCTATTCATCAATGTTTGAACCATTAAAGAAGAAATTGCATTTTCCATGAAAAATGAATTGACACAAAAGTACACAGACTTTGTACTTTTTTTTTTAAAGCAGAGTCTATACCACAACTATAATGATAACTGCACACAGGAACCATAGTGTTGGAATCACTTTCAAAATGAAATTTCCCCAGTTAATGAATGATAAAAACATTGACAGCCAATCAGAATCCATCCTACTTTGAAGAGCTTGAGGCAGACAATATATTGTAACTGCAGCACGTTATCATGAGTTGGTGTGGACTCCAATATGGTTAACCTATCATTCTTGGTGTTAATGGGCCTTATCTCAGCACAATATAAAAATATTAATGTAAAAAATAACAACAGGTGTAACAACTGAAGCATTATTGTCTGTGACAATTAAAACTGTTATATTTAAATAAATATGCAATATGCAAACTGTTGTACACACGTTCCCTGACATGTTTTCTGTTAATGCAGTTTCTAAAATCAATGATGATTCACTGAGCAAAAATCATCTGAAGCCAGATGATTTTTGTCTCACCTGCCTCACCAGAACAGATTCATTTCAGTTTCAGTGGCTGTTAGCACTCAGAGAAGGTCAACTGCCGACCTTTAAAACCCAGGTACAACAAATCTAACACCTCTCTGTACATCTCCCAGCAGGGTATAAAGAGCACTGTTGTTTTCGAAGGCTTGTGTATGTGTGTAAGAAAGATAGAGAGTGTGTTTTTGTGACTATACATCCTCCAAAATCATGAGTTAGTTAATCTAAAATGTTTAAACGTTTTAAATAATTAATTTCCAGTATTTAACCTAGTGGTACATACCACATGAATATGAGTAATGACTTTTGAATAAAACAAAGTTAATCTTAAGAGGTCATATCAACACTTCCAGGAATAGTTTCCCTCAAAATTAGAATTGTCATTATTTACTCACCCGCATATCAGTCCAGTACCTTTTAAATGTTGTTTTAGTTAACGGCTTCGTCTTCTATTGTGTTAGTTTAGCAAAATCATCTGCTTAAGTCTATTGAAGATATAGATAGTCATACATGCATATAACTAGTTGAAGACATACAGGCAACTTGCTCTTGAGTGTTCACGAACCTGCTTTGACCATTTCAATATGGCAGACGGCTTACACATAGCAACCCAAACAGCCGCTAATAGGGCATCTACCTATGCATATCTATGTGAATTTTGACCAAACTCATCCTGGATTACAGTGATGACATTCCACACTGTTAACAGTGAGGTTTAGGGGTGAATTCATGGGTCTTAGGCATGTGTGTAATACCCAGAGATTTGGCCTGGCCATTGCTTTAAGTGGATTTCCACTCAGATGGGCTGTTTGTCTATTGGAGTGGCTGTTGTTTTGAATGTGCTCCATGGAGGATACAAATTGCATTATTCACGGCATGCAGGCCAGTAATGGCAGCAATGAGCGATGGGCTCCTTTTTGCTACTGACAGGGAAGGTTGAGAGAGGAGCTCTGTACAATTACCGCAAAGTCTCTGCTCGATCATGCTGCTCTACGGCTAAAGTGAAGCAGAGGGTCGCTGGAGGCTTGCCCCGAGGGTTGGGGGTGTTTGAACAGGTGTTCAGAAGTTCAGATCCCTGGTGAAACCTCTCTCTGAAGGAGAACAATTTCAGGTAGTGGAAATACTCTGCATGAGCTGTCACTTTTGAACATCTTGTTTTGCCCAGATTTTAAATGTTTCTTACTTTTACTTTACTTTACTTTTAGTCATTTAGCAGACGCTTTTATCCAAAGCGACTTACAAATAAGAAAAAGTAATTAAAACTAAAAGCTAAAACTCTATAAATACTATATATATATACACATTTAAGAAAATAAAAGAAATTAAATAAAAATGACAAATGCATACTACAACATTTCAAAACTAAACATTTAAATGAAAACAAAAAAAATAAAGCTAAAAACAATTCAAAATATTAAAAGAACAAAAGGTATGAGTATAATAATGATTCTAACATAACACTAAGCCAAACACCAAAAAACAACTACATGTGTATGTACAACCACACACACATATACATATACTTTTTCTGTTTCTGTTTCTGTGAGTTATTATAAATAACAAAACTAAATCCACTATATGTTTGAATTTGAGTAAACAAAATACATCAGATCTATAATAAAAAACTATAAAACATTTACCACTTTTAGATTTCAATAAGGCTTTTTCTTACATAATCTATATCTATCAAAACTAAATCTAACTGAATCATTCTTTCTTGACATACAGCACAAAAAAATTTAAGTTGAAATTATAAACACCTTGTTTGTTTTAACATGTGTACAATCGTTATTATTAAAATTATTAATGCTGTATAATATATAACACACTTTTAATAATAATTCTAATCAGTTTTATATGTGTCTATACAGTACATGAATTAAAAAAAATGAATAATCATAATCATCCAAATATTATATATATATATATATATATATATATATATATCCGTGCCCACCCCAATCTGTCAGTGGATCACCAGCTTCCTGACAGACAGGCAGCAGCTAGTGAGGCTGGGTAAACTCACATCCAGGACTCTCATGATCAGCACTGGCGCCCCTCGCCCCTCTCCCCACTGCTCTTCTCCCTGTATACGAACGAATGCACTGCAAAGACCCCTCTGTCAATCTCCTGAAATTTGCAGATGACACTACCATCATCGGCCTCATACACAACGAGTCTGCATACAGACAGGAGGTTAAAGATCTGGCTGTCTGGTGCAGTCACAACAACCTGGAGCTGAACACACTCAAAACATTAGAGATGATAGTAGACTTCAGGAGGAACCCCCCACTCACCATCATGGACAGCTCTGTGGCTGCAGTAGAGTCATTCAGGTTCCTGGGCACCACCATCTCTCAGGACCTGAAGTGGGACTCTCACATAGACTCCATTGCTAAAAAGGCCCAGCAGAGGTTGTACTTTCTTCGCCAACTGAGGAAATTCAACCTGCCACAGGAGCTGCTGAAGCAGTTCTACACAGCCATCATTGAGTCCGTCCTGTGTTCATCCATAACTGTCTGGTTTGGTTCAGCTACCAAATTAGACATCAAGAGACTACAACAGGCAGTCAGGACTGCTGAGAAGATTATTGGTTCCCCCTGCCCAACCTCCAAGATCTTTACACCTCAATACTTCTGTATTATATTGAATTTTATGTTTTTCATATATTAGTGTTATGTTTCATCTGTGTAACTGTGTAATTCCTATGTATGTCTGCACTATCATGTATGATTGCGCTATGTCTGTACTTTTTTGTGTGAACTTCTAAATCATGAAAAACTATACAATTATGTCCTGATTAAATTATATTAGAATAATTGCTCTAAGTGTGAGGCTATAAACGGGTTATAGTCAAATGAGTTTAAGTCACAGCAAGTAAATCTGGCCCAAGAGGCAAACGGTGGAAGGTTATTTTTAAGTACAAGGTGCATGACTTGGCTTCAGAGGCAAATTAATAGGCTATAGTGAGTTATTAATCTCCATTAATTCATCTTCCCGTAATTTTGCTCATTACACACATTCAGTTCTATCTAGTGGCCTTTTTTCTCCTTATCCGAGAGGCTTTTGTGCATGATAAAGAGAGAGATGACTCTAGTAAATTTCAGTTCTATCTTGTAAATCCTTTTCCCTCTGCATTACTTTATGAATAATGCATACAATGGAACTCTGACTTTTTCTGATATTACCTATAGCCAAAATGATTATGCAGAGTTGCCAAAATAAATAAATATTCAAAATATTATAAATGGACACCAGAGGCGCAGATAACTTGTGTGCATTTATCAGGGAATGAAACACTGAATGAACATTTCTTATCCCCCTTCTCCCATTAGATTTTTGTTCTCTGTGTGATTTGTGCGAATTAAAAACGTAATGCCTCAGCAATTGTGTGCAGAATCGTTTAAAATGTAATTACTCTGCAGTTGACGGTCGGCAAGGATGAAGGACAAATGACAGTATTATTGGAGCCAAATGCTCTAGGAGGGGCTGGTGGGTAAGTGGGAAGTAAATGATGACAGCTATCTCTTTAAAATATCCATTCTTTTTAGAGGCAAAAAACATGCAATGCTTCCATATTCACAGTGTTGTCTGATATTTTCTCTTTTTGTTTTATTTGATGTGTGTATGTTGTCTTCTTACCTCATTGGATTTGACACAAACAAGCACTGCAGTTCTCCTAATATGACCTAACACATTTCCCTATAAGCCAATAAATACCTCTCACATACGTGTACAGTATTTGATGGAAGATACCCTTCTGCCACACAATAACTTATATATAAATACATTACTTAAGATTTCCAGAACTATTTCTTTGTTTTGCTCTGTAGCCAGTGCATTAATGTCCCGCTGTGAGTGAAGTTAAAGATGTGATTGGAGAGCACACGCTGGGGCCACTTGTCTACAGGATCCACACCTGATATGCCTCTAATCTATTACCAATCTGCAGATGCGGTTTGACCCCAGACGGCTCTCGTCTTGCTAAACAATGCGATTGCTTTCCCACCTCAGATTGGGGACTCGTTTATCTACACACAGAAGAGCCATGTGCTCGTGCCACATGCTTTTACATACACCTGCACACACATATAGAGGTTTGATGTGTGCTGTTGCTGTCTATACAGTATGTGACTCAGGTATGATAAGCAAGTAATGAGATCACCTCACAGGTTCTCTCAGACAGCGTGTCAGCAGATTTAGTGAATGAGCTTTAGCTCTACTTGGAATGTTCAGCTGCTGCTGTCTGCGATCACAATTTGTGGCTGTTGGAACAGTGGCTCATTAATGGTCTGGTCATAGACGAGGCAATTGGACTGCACCTGATATTGTGACATTTGAAAGCTATGTGGATTTTCTGGACAGTGGACAGTGGACAGTCTTGTCTTCTGCTCACTTTCATAAACTTTTCCTAACTATTTATTATCATTATTATAAATAATATTTTTTACACCATTAATGCATTTGAAGATTATGGGTTCAGTTCCCAGGGAATGCATGGAGTGATGGAGGCCTCTCTCTGTGTGTGTGTGTGTGTGTGTAATTTTTCATCTTAGTATTTTTATTTATTAAAATTAAGAGCAATACATGAAGAGTTCAGATGCAAAAGTCTCTAAGTGCCGCTTGAAATCTTCTTCTAAAATGAACATTTTTATCAGGCTCCTATTGTTTAATTTCAGTTATTTCACTTTAATGGCAATGAAAAGAACCTATTCTATTACTATTGCCATTAAAGTGAAATTAATGAACCTACATATAGAAGCCTGATAAAAATGCTCATTTTAGAAGAAGATTTCAAGCGGCACTTAGGGGCTTTTGCATCTGAACTCTTCACATATTATTACAATTTAAAATCACTTTTTTTTCTGTTTTAACATATTCTAAATGTAATTCTTTCCTGTGATGGTAAAGCTGAATTTTCAGAATATTTAATGTCTTGCGATACCTCAGAAATAACAAACTGCTTTTACAAGTTGCTTGAAGGAATGTATCAAGAGATTATCAACATGTTTCCCAGAATATGTAAATGGTTGACATCAATATCATGATTCTGAATTACAATTTTTGCAGCTTAGTTTCTATAAATGCCTGGGGATTTTTTTTTTTCTATGATGTTATGTAATTTCAGAACACAAGTGATGGTGATGCAAACTAAATCTTAGATTGGACCATCCCTACTGACAGGATTTGTCGCCGTTTGATTGGTCAGTTTAGACCCTGCCAAACTATCAACTCTTTATGTCCGAGTAGCATTATCACAGCCGCATGCTGACCACTGCAGAATGTGCAGTGACTGGCAGGTTATCCTATATACTGTGTGGGCATGTGTGCACTGGGTATGGGGGTGGAGGTCTCTGAGTTTTTCTCCAGGGATGTCCCTTCTATAGCAGAGCTCTTAGCTCTTCCCAGTGGGCATTGGTGAACCGTGGCATGGGGGTTAATCATATTGTCCCTTGACGTCTGTGCTGGTGCTCTGAGAGTGGAATGGAGGAGCATTTATGGCCTCTCCTGTGTGTGTTAGTGCTGCATGAGGGGGCCGGAGCAGCGCGTGGTCAGCACAGATTGCACTCTTATGGTGGGAGAGATTACACTGGAGGAAAGGTTGTGGGTAGAGGCAGAATTAGACAGAGCTGCATGATTTTGCCTGAAGCGAGGAGCGATTTGTTTTTTAAAGTTGGAGTGTTTGCTCTCTGTCTAAGATTGCTCTATCATGATGGAAGAACATGTTAACGGCACATAATGCAATTGTATGTCAGTAAGAATTTATCACATGATCATAGTTAAAGAAAAAGTTCACTCCAAAAATAAAATTTGATGAAAATGTACTCAAACTCAGGCCATCCAAGATGTAGATGGGTTTGTTTCTTCATTGAAAGTCTTGGAGAAATGTAGCATTACATCACTTGCTCACCAATGGATCCTCTGCAGTGAATGGGTGCCGTTAGAATGAGAGTTCAAACAGCTGATAAAAACATCACAATAATCCAATTCTGATGACACTGCAGAGGATCCATTGGTGAACAAGTGATGTAATGCTAAATTTCTGCAAATCTGTCCTCAGGGTGAGTACATTTTCAGCAAATTTTCATTTTTGGGCGAACTATTAATTTAATAGATTTAATTTTTTTTTTTTTCTTTCTTTCTTGTTTTTTTTTGTACTAAAAGAAGTAGTTATTGAATTTTTTTCTTGACTTTATTCCTATTTTCGCATTTATTTTGACCCTTTTAGAGATTGGCCAGCTATCCAGTGCGTTGTTATTGGCCGAATACCTCAAGGATGTGACAGAAATGTTACGCCCCTTACGATATGATGCCATGTCCCGGCGCAACAAGACAAAACCAAAAAAAAAACATTATAAACAAGGCATTTGTTGCATCCAGTAGGGACATAATTACGGATTATAATATAATTACGGATTATAATGCCTTATACTGTCTTTTTACACGTTGCGTTGCATCGAGCCGCGTAAACATAAAACCATGTCTGCATCTGTGATCGGAGAAACGACAAACAACAAGCGCTACTCTACACTGCTCAAAACTCGCATTCGAATCATCAGTGGCAAATCCTTTAAATATGAAAGCGTACTTAGCAACAGTATTGCTAACGTACAACAGACAGGCATTACTGGACATCGCCAATTCAGCCAACCATCTTGAATTTACCGGTTTTATACCTCCGGAGCTACAACACATTAGTCGCTCCCACAGTCACCGCCATCACCCCCAGGAAGGCCCCGAGGCACCGAGCTCGAGCGAGGTAGCTGACCCGAGGAGAGCGCTCCGGAGACGGAGACGGCGACGCAAGCGAAGCTACAAACTCACTCCATACATCGAGGAGACCGGACCGCAGCCTCCAGTAAGGCTAAAGGGGGAGGTGTGTGTGTGTTTATTAACAACTCGTGGTGAGGAGACATACAGACTGTTTTTAAGCACTGCTCGCCAGACGTGGAGTTTTTATTGCTGAAATGCCGTCCCTATTATCTACCGAGGGAATTTACTGCTGTGTTTATAGCCGCTGTTTACATCCCCCCGCGAGCTAACTCCACAGTAGCGCTAGGCAAGCTCCATGATGTACTAAGCGCACTAGAGACGGCTCACCCTGATGCCGTTTTTATTGCAGCTGGCGACTTTAATCAGTGCAGATTACGGACTGTTCTTCCCAAATATCACCAACATGTGGACATTCCCAACCGCGCTAAAAACACACTGGACAATGTTTACAGCAACATACGCGATGCATACAGGGCTGCACCCCACCCCCACTTTGGATACTCAGACCACATCTCTTTGTTCATGTACCCGGCCTACAGACAAAGACTCAAACAAACAAACCCTGTCACCAAACAGGTTAAGCTTTGGACCCTACAAACTGAGGGCATCCTGCAGGACTGTTTTGCTCTGACAGACTGGGATGTGTTTAAAGCTGCAGCCACTTTGGAGGACTCTTCTGTCAGCATACAGGATTATGCTGAGTATGTGACTGGGTACATTAGCACTTGTGTAGATAACATTGTACCCACCATACAAGTCAGGAATTTCCCCAACCAGAAGCCCTGGATAAACAGTCAGGTACGCCACATGCTACATGCTCGATCTCTTGCATTTACATCAGGCAACGAGACAGAGTACAGAGCTGCTAAGTACGGACTGAGAAAAGCCATTACAGCGGCCAAGAGACAGTACAGAGAGAAGCTGGACAGTTTCTACTCTATTGCTGACACCGGGCAGATGTGGCAAGGCATGCAGCACATCACAAACTGCAGGACCACCACGAGCACCACTATCAGCTCCTCAGACAGCCTGCTGGATTACCTCAACACCTTCTACGCCCGCTTCGAGACCTCCAACATCGACACAGAGAGGAGGCACACACACACTCTAACCACTCAACCCCCCTCCCACCCTACTGTCTCATCAGCTGCGGTACACAAAGCGCTGAGGAAAATCAACCCCCGCAAAGCAGCAGGGCCAGAAAACATCCCTGGACGGGCCCTCAGAACTTGTGCTACGGAGCTGACTGATGTACTCACTTCCATCTTCAACCTCTCCCTCAGTCAGAGCATCGTCCCAACCTGCTTCAAGACCACAACCATCATCCCCCTTCCCAAGAAGAGCCCCCCGACCTGCCTGAACGACTACAGGCCAGTAGCACTCACTCCAATCATCATGAAGTGTTTTGAGAGAGTGGTGCTGACACACATTCAGAGCAGTATGCCGGACATATTGGACCCACTGCAGTACGCATATCGGCCCAACAGGTCCACCTCAGACGCCATTGCTGCTGCCCTCCGTATTTCCCTTTCTCACCTGCAAGATAAGGACACTTATATCAGGATGCTCTTTATTGATTATAGCGCCGCCTTTAATACGGTCATCCCTCACAAACTCACCCAAAAACTGATTGTACTTGGACTACACCCCACACTTTGTGTCTGGCTCCTAGACCTCCTGACTCGCAGTCTGTTAGGATTGGAAATAGGACCTCAGACACTGTCATAACAAACATTGGCACCCCACAAGGGTGTGTTCTCAGTCCCATCCTCTACACACTGTTCACACATGACTGTGTTGCCTCCCACAAAGCCAACATAATACTGAAGTTCGCTGATGACACCGCAGTGATAGGATGGATCACCGGCGGGGATGAAGCGGCCTACAGGAGGGAGGTGGCCAGTCTTGTGACATGGTGTGAGGACAACAACCTCACCCTCAACA
>NW_015558572.1:520098-521830 GCF_001515605.1 Sinocyclocheilus anshuiensis | reverse complement strand
ATTCGCATATGTAGATACCATATACATAGTCTATATTTCTATTTTCACATTCTATATTTCTACTCTTTACTCGCATATATAGATACACATAGTCTGTATTTCAATTTTTTTTCATAGTCTATATTACTACTACTGCAGCATAGTTTTTATTATTATGTTTCTTACATTGTATGTATGTATGTATATGTGTATAGTTTGTGTATGTGTGTGCATAGCATTGCACTGTCTTGGCATTCATTGTGGACAGCAAAGTAAGAATTTCATTGCTCAGGGAAACTTGTTTTCCTCACTGGGCATATGACAATAAACGCTTTGAATCCTTGAATCCTTGAATACTTACAGGCTGGGAGTCAGCATTATTTGTCAGAACATCGGCATTGTAGGCTACTCTCCCAGGATCAGGAAACAGTCCTCGTCCTCCATAAAATGCATTGCTCACATCTAAATATTTGGGTTGAACTGTTCTGGAACAGTGTTGTAAATACAACTTAACCACTGATTTCTAGTTGTGTCCTCTTTTGGAAGACCAAACAAAGTAGTTTTGCTTTCACAACGAAACACACAGCATCTCCACGACATGGCGGCAGCGGCAACAACAACACTACAGCAATAATCAAAGTTACGCCTTCTTTCTTTGCGTGAACATTTGGGCGGTGTTATGCAAATAACAATTTTTTTTAAAGATTAGATGTTTTTTTATGTGATGTGATCCCTTTAAAGTTTAAGGAGGCATTAACAGTTAACAGCTGGCAAAGAAATAATAGCTCAGTTACATTATGAGTGATTCATGTTTAATATGGCTCTTTAAATATCAACATTCTTATCTTGTTTTGCAAACACAAATCAGCAAAGCCTATAATTCTTTGAACTTGCTATATCTGTGAGCTCTTAATATTTTGTGACAACAGATAATGCCTTTCTCTCTTGCACTGGTCTTAACCTCACACTTATTTAAACAGCGTAACAATCATAACGCACACACTGAAATCGCCAACTGTAGAACTGAAACCCCTCCAAATTCACAGCATGCTTGGGGATTTTCACACATGCCCAGTTTCATGACTGGACAGTAAGCTTGCAGCCAAAATGTGACACTGCCTGTATTGATTTACTGTCATTCATGCAGCAGGTGGATAAATTGGCTGCAGAAGGGTTGTTGTCAAAGCAATGACATGCTGGGGATGCCAAAAGATCTCAGGGAGGCAGAAACGTGGCATTCCAACAAGTGTTGAAAGCAGTGCGTGAATTATATGAAGAATTTCAAGTTTTTTGAAGAAATGTCTAATAATGTTTGGGCCACAATTTGTTTTGGTTGTCCCCAGCACAGTTAGCCAAATGTCTTTTAAATCCTCTGAACTTTTTGATTATTATTAATCACATACACACACACACACACACAAACACACACACACACACACACACACACACACACACACACATGTGACCCTTGACCACAAAACCAGTCATAAAGGTCCATTTTTAGAAGTTTTACAAAGTAAAATTTAAAAAGAAATTTACAAAGTATCTTCATAGAACATGATCTTTACTTAATATCCTAATGATTTTTGGCATAAAATAAAAATCTATAATTTTGACCCATACAATGTATTGTTGGCTATTGCTACAAATTTATCCGTGCTACTTATGACTGGTTTTGTGGTCCAAGGTCACATATATCCTTTATATACAGTACATATATATATATATATATATATATATATATATATATATA
>NW_015558572.1:517222-519841 GCF_001515605.1 Sinocyclocheilus anshuiensis | reverse complement strand
GGGATCGCGAGCCTGGCCGCTCTCATCAAACACAGCCAGGCGAGAGCGGAGCATACGCAGCGAGAGTAACTCGCAGTGATGACAACCAGCTCCTCGAAAGCTGACTGTGCATGCTCCGCTCCCAAACAAACGACACACAAATCGTGTGTATCCCCCGCCGCCAGATATCGTGGGCAGGGAGGAACACAGCATTTGTAATGCCGTTCGCTCGCCATAGACGTTTTCATGATTATTTTTTATATATGCTTGTGCGGACAGACAACAGTAAATAGACTGACACATACACAGAGCGCTACTGAAGAGCAGAAGCTGGTTTGCGCTCTGCCAGATGCGCTTTTATACTTTCTGGTGCTTACGTCACCCCGCTCGTAACGTCTCGCTACTCCATTGGACTGATTTGACACGTGCTTCAGAACGCGGTCACGCAGGGGCGTTCCCAAAGCGATTTCGACGCAGCTCGAGTTCCTGAAGGGGAACTACCGTACAAATGGCATGAAAGTAGAACCCACTGTGGAAAAAGCCATTAAACAGCATGGAGCTGAATTAGTAAAATACACTGTATGTGTGTTGACATGAGGTGACTCAGAAGGAGGGTTTAAAAGGATGTAAGACTGTGTCAAATGTCAGTGTTTTCGATCAAACACTATAAAGCAACAGCTGGAATGAAGTTATAGTCCATTTTTCTGTGTGTGTGTGTGTGTGTGTGTGTGTGTGTGTGTGTGTGTGTGTGTGTGTGTGTGTGTGTGGTTTTTCATGTGTGTACAGTGCGGCTGTCTGACAGCGTTCCCAGAGAGGCCACATGGGAACTGCTGTCACCTCTAATCTTCAAGACCATACAAACACCCCACAGTGCATTGAGCAGTGAAAGAGAGAGAGAATATGCAACCATGGTTGAGCTACAGTGGCTGAATAAGAACTTCAGAACAAATAAGGATCCTGTCATGTTCAGAGCTAGGGAAGGGAAGGGAAGTCCAGATCACTGAATGATCATTTTTGGTAAGATATAGATTATTATTTCCATCATTCATTCACGACGAGGCTTTTGCTGGCTTCATGTTACACTTTTTAACCAGAATAGCTCACGCTAGAAGTGATTTATGGATATCTGTGCTCAATTTTCTCTGCTGGATTGTAAAATATTGCCAATTCAGGAAGTACTTTATGTAGGGCCCCATATATTTATTTTTTACACATGTAAGTGTGCCTTCACACCATATGCTTTGCTACACTCACGCCCCCCTGTCTTCCATACCGTCTAAAATGCCATTAAGCTGTCAGCATCTTAAAAATGTGTGATTATGGATCTCTCCTCACGTCTGCTGAAAACAGCAGCTGCAGAAAGCAATCTCAGGTTATTTTGCTCTGTGTCCTCCCCTTAACAGTAATCACAAAAACATTTTATTTCTTATTATTTAGTTTATATTTAATATTGTCTTAGTGCCATCTTTTATTTTATTTTGTTTTGTTTTGTTTTTATTTTTTATTTTATTTTATTTTATTTTATTTTATTTTACTGCTTGTAAATGTAAAGTAATGACAAGAGTGTTCAAGCACACCATTCAGCAGTGTAGCTATTTTCACCCAATAGAAAATAAATAAAACTAATGTTTTAAATGCGGTGGCTTTTGCATCTTTCTTTGATTCATTATTGGCTATTTAAGCATTGCAGATAAAACTGGTGTTTTCAAGAACTTCAAAGAGTAAATCATCATTTACTCACCCTGAAGTTGTTCCAAGCCTGTATGGCTTTTTTCTTCTGTTGAACACAAAATAAAATATTTTGAAGAATTTCGGTAACTAACCAGTTGACGGTAGCCATTGACTTTTATAGTTTTTTTTTTTTCCCCATACTTTGGAAGTCAGTGGTTACCATCAGCTGTTTGGTTACCAGCATTCTTCAAAATATCTTGCATATATCAAAATATGACAGAATCTTCATATTTGGGTGAACTATCCCTTTAATTTTCATAACGCTGACTGAGAGCCTTTTTATCCAAGCAGTTGTTTTAAAACCTACCAATGTAATTTGCATACCTTTGTTAAAGTAAAACTTCAGACTTAATACATTATTTATATACTCATTTATTTACTTCAGTTACTCTTCTATATTGTTCTAGAATCTAGTATATCATTTTAAGGCTTTATACTATACTTGCAGCAGGATTTTGTGTTTCAGCTTTGGTAAATGTTTTCAAACATAAGCAAAATTTACAAACTGTCCCACCACATTTTGCCATGGACGATTTTGTCCTCAACACTTTATGATGGCCTTTCTTCTGCTGAAAACGAGAAAAAATAACTAGCGGCAGGGCAGTTGTTGAGCAGGAGTTTTGTTTTCTTTAAAGGGGTCATATGATGCTTTTTTAAAGATCATTATTTGGTGTATTTGGTGTAACAGAATATGATGACATGCTTTAATGTACAAAAAACACATTATTTTTCAAATACTGTACATTATTGTAGGTCCTCTATGCCCCGCCTCTCTCAAACGCTTCGTTTTCTACAAAGTCCCTCCTTCCGACAAGCGCAGTCTACTCTGATTAGCCAGCTGACCCAGTGCATTGTGATTGGCCGAACACCGCAAGCACTCGTCGGAAATGTAACGCCCCTTACCATAAT
>NW_015558572.1:506814-513951 GCF_001515605.1 Sinocyclocheilus anshuiensis | reverse complement strand
CTCTTTGGTTTTGAGACTTTAGTCTTTGCAACTTCAGGGATCTTATCTATGCACAATCAGCTTGTAACACTCCAAAGAGAAAGGAAAACTTGAAATCGCATCATATGACCCCTTTAACTTCTGATTTAATGAGTGGCGATGCCTACTGTTTTTTTTTTTCTCTCTCTCTGCTTCAGAGGTATCACAAATTAAAATATATCTAAATTCATCCCTGCTCCTGATACATGTTTACTGATATACATATAGTGATACTTTTTAAAACATATATTTTAATTAATTTATTTTTTTATTAAAAAATATTTCTCAAATAATTTTATTTTTATATTATAGTTATTTGCATTTTATTGTTTTATTCATATATTACTATTATTATTATTTCTTCTTGGTAGCTCATATATGCAAATGTCCATGTGAGGATGGCGTCCTAATAACATTATGGAAACTATAGCTTGATTTCTTCAAAGATTCTCTTTGCCATAGATTCCACTTCATTTCAATTGGTGTGTGTGAAGTGATAAACAGTCCAAATAATGTCCCTGAAGTGCTGTAATCTGCTTAGAGGGAGAAGATGGGTGAAGAGTGCCGTTAATTTCATCAGAAAGCTGACTGACTGAATACTGGTGCCTGACGTTTCAGTCTGCTGGAGGAAAAATGACCTTCCTCTTCATATCATTATACACCAAAAATACTCCCACAACTCCCCCTAATGAGAAAACTCCATTACACCCCACACTAAATCCCTAAAACAAGTGTGTCTGCATGTGTGTAATGGTGATATGCGCGGATGGGGAGTAGATAACGAGATAATTATATTTATGGTGAGACGCCGTACCCGCTAAACCTCAAACATTCATACCATGGTCACGCCACAGCTCCCACAATGCACTGCCAACTGCCTACGCTGACCTATGACCGCCGCTTTGCCACAGAAAAACAGAAAAATAAAAAGTTGCGAGATGTGACTCACTTTAGTGGACGCTTTCCTTCTTTGAATTTGTTCAATTACTCTGCTTTTTTTTTTTTTTTTTTTTGAATAATTCAAGGCCAATGAAAAACGTAGAGTCCTTTGCTTCAGTGTTAACAAGGAAAGCTACTCTGCCATCATGTGTGCAGGATTTGATATCATGAGTAATTTATGATGGGACACCTTGTGGAAGCAGAAGGGGAAATGTTTGGTGGTCAGCTCAGCCAGTCGCAGACAGGGCACCTGTTTCTACACCTGCATTAAATCAGGTGAGCTATTTGTCAATGTTTGCTCCGATATCATATTAATGAAGCTGGGAATGTGCAGTTATGAATCATGAACATGACAGGCCTAATTCTGCAACACTTGTAATACAAGACTTCTGGTGAGCTATATGTACTGTATGTGAGGATGTGTTTGTGAACACACATGCGTCAACGTGCCGAACGTCAGGGTTTTGAAGGCTCTAAAGCTGCAGGTGGCTACAAGGATTTATTTAGCCTCCTCACACACCCCAAACTATTTATTGATCATTTTAAAGAGAAGATTACAGAGGCTTGAACTTTGTTTTTCTTCCCTGAGATTGGCTAACATTCTCCAGCTTTAATGGTTTCTTCAAGGTTATTGACTGATATATTATCCTCCGACTCTGAGAGCCAAGGTATTCCGATGGTCAATTACTCTACCACGGTGTATGTATCAGGATAGAGAAAAGAGAAAAAGAGAGGGTGAATGTTTCTTTCAGTGGTCTGGTGGTAAAAGACTGTTGTGTTTGTTATTTAAATATATATATATATATTTGCCCTGACTGAGCTATGACTAAAATCAATTGAGAAGCAAACATATAATCAATATCTGTTTGACAGAGCTATTAATCTGTTTACCATTCATTGTATTAATGCAATTGCACTGATTTTTAACATGGCACCAGTGGCACTGATTGTTATTTTTTCATACTTCTCATTGCTCTGGCTTAAAAGATAGTTAATTGATTCACAGAGCCAGACTTTTGCATTAAATGTGTTTGTTTGTTTGTTTGTTTGTTTGTTTGTTTGTTTATTTATTTATCACATTGATTTGAAATACATTATTGACAATAAACTGGTGCAGGAAAATATTTGGATATTTTACTATGCATGCTTATTTCATATATTTTTAAATTTATATTGCCTTTGCCATCATCTAATGTTTACTTAAAGTTAATGTTTAAACACAAAGAATTTAATATAACTGATAAATTTCATCTTCAGCAAATATCCAAAATATTATTATTATATAGTATTCAATATGGTGCTTAAATTCTCTTGTTGTGTGTAAAGCGATTGGTTTCAGTTTTTAGTGTTTTTTAATTGTTTTAGGTGTACTATTGGCCATTTATCAGTTAACATGAAAATAATTACCACTACTGGCCATTTCTAAAGCATTTTCTTTTTTAAATAAGAGTACTATATTTTCACAGTGTATATTTATAGGCAATAATGATAGGATACTTTCAAAAAAATCTGTAAAAATGGAGCACAATGTACTGCATTAATATGAACAAATTGTTTCTGATTGATTTTTTTTTAGAATTTTGCACTGCATTGTGTTATGTTTTAGAGTTAAGGGAAATATCTGTAAAAATTAATGTATAATGTCTTGGCTGAAAATTACCAATACATTTCACCTTCTTCTTATTCTTCTTTATACTGGATATTCTTTGTATTTTTATAGACATTTGATCTCAGACAATAAGATTTCATAATGCATGACTCTTAATTGTTAATAAATTGTCACATAAACTTCAAATGTCAAGTGAAGGTGAGAGTTTATCTTCCTTTTTGCAACACCAGTATGCTTTGCGTGAAAGTCTTGCAAATGACTGTTTATCTATTATGGGGGGATTGTCGTGTCTTGTTTATTGCATTGTAGCCGTGTACATTCAGTATTAGACACAGTTCATTCTTTCATAAAGGGGAAAGCACTCAATTCTGAGTAATTCATACAGCACAGGGGCCTATTAAATGTTGCAAGTTACAATCTCGTGATCTCACATAGAAAAAAAAAGAGGAATTTATGGTCAGTCTCTTTATGCTTTCAGCATCTGCTGCTCCTGTGGTAGGGTTCCCAGGACTCGCCCTCCTGCAAGTTCTTGAGTCTTCTAAAAGGTCTCCCACATTAATCTTCCTTTTAATGTATTTCATTGAGATAAGAAGTGAAAACCCCCGAGGAGAAGGGAAATGGGAGATACAGAGATACAGAATTTTCTAGAGGGCTGGTGGCCAGACTAATGGAGCTCTAGGAGGTTTGCTGTAGACCCCTGGTCAGCTCACAACATGTGATAGGAATGAGCACAGCAAAATAACAACTTTTACTGCAATTGTGTTTGTGTATGTGGTGTGTAATGGGTGTTTCTTCAACTATGGCCACTTTGGCCCTTTGCCCTCTCTTAGACGCACTTTCACACTCTCATAAGTTTAAAGAAATTGTTCACCCAAAAATGAAAATTCTGGAAATTTACTCACCCTCAGGCCATCTAAAATGAAAATGAGTTTGTTTCTTCATTGGAACACATTTGCAGAAATGTAGCATTACATGATTTGCTCACCAATGGATTTACAATTTCTTTCAAAAATATTTAAAGTATATTTTATAGAAATGTATGTGTAATACTTTGTTTTATAATCGTTTTTATTAATTTATTTATGTTTATTGTATTTGTATTTTGTGTTCTACTATATTTTTAATGTATAATCTCTGCCATGACATAGCCTGTGAAGCTGATGTGGTAATAAACTTCAATTAAACTGAAACTCACCAATGGATCCTCTGCAATGAATGGATGCCGTCAGAATGAGAGTCCAAACAGCTGATAAAAACATTACAATAATCCACAAGTAATCCACACAACTTCAGTCCATCAATTTGCATCTTGTGAAGTGAGAAGCTGTGTGTTTGTAAGAAACAAATTCATTATTAAATGTTTTAACATTAAATCATTGCTTTTGGCCAAAATACGAGTTCATAATCCATAATAACGCTTCCTCCAGTGCAAAAATCAATTTTCTGTTGTCCTCTTACATCAAAATCTGATGTGAACTGATTTCACTTGGAAACAGTGCTTGACCAGTGCATATTTCTCTCCTGATTCAGACGAGGTGACTTTTTCACTGGAGAAAGCAATATTATGTATAGAGAACTCATAAATGTAAAAAAAAAAACATCTTAATAATGGTTTTGTTCCTTACAAACACACAGCGTTTCACTTCACAAGATGTTAATTGATGGATTGGAGTCATGACAATTACTTGTTAGAGCTGTTTGAGCTCTGATGGCACCCATTCATTGCAGAGGATCCATTGGTGAGCAAGTGATGTAATTTTCTCCAAATCTCAAGAAACAAACTCATCTACACGTCATCTAAATTAGATATTGGATGGCCTGAGGGTGATTAAATGTTCAGCAAATTTAGATTTTTGGGTGAACTATTCCTTTAATTTGTTCACTAACAATGGTCAACAGTGCATATACATGCATCACAGGTTAATTCTCTTATTTTATTTCTTTTTCTAAAAGTCATTACCATTTCCACCAACTCAAATTGTGTAATGTGTTTAATAGCATTCTGTGATGGAAATGGCATTTAAAAAAAAAATTTGAATAAAATTGCCAACTCATAGTCTGTCTAAGGCTAATTTTATAACTAGCATTCCATAATCTCCTAAAATAAATAAATACATAACACAAGTCATATTTTCATGTTTTTGCATAATTTGGCAAAATTATTGCTTGATCCACAATAAAAATTCACACAAATATCTAAACATCAAGTTTATACAAAGACAAACACCCATGCACACACACGCACACACAAATAGAAGATCATGTTTGCAGTGTTAGTGTCAGTGGACAGTGCTTCAGAAGATCATTGGTGCCCTCTGCTGCTATAGTTGTGTGTTTAGAGACAGTCAAATGGAGGGAACCCAGAGGGTAGAGAGGCATTTAAACCGTGTCCAAGCTCATGTGATGCTGAAAGGTCATTCTTTCACACACTCATAATAAATGGGGTAGAATTAACTAGGTCACTTTGATCTGTGAACAATCTAAGGGCAAATTTACTAAACCGTTACACTACTTTTGGTGTACAGTATTTCAATGCAAAAATCAAATTCACTAACCAACCTACTACCTAGTTTAACCAGGTCAAGTTAAGTCAAGTCAAGTCACCTTTATTTGTATAGCGCTTTATACAATACTGATTGTGTCAAAGCAGCTTTACAGTGTGAAATAGTTTGTCAATAATGCAAGAAGACAATAACAAAGTGCCATTTTTCCAGTGTGCTATTCACACAGTGTGATGACCAGGTGCTAAATGCTCTGAAATAGAGCTGTGCTGTGAGTATTTAAATTAAAGGTGCAATAGGTGATTGTCTTCAGAAACATTTTTTGTTATGCTGGTTGAAAGTCTCTTCACATCCCGATAGCAATCATTAATTTAAGTGGTCTAAATATATTTATATGTATTTATTTAGTCTGTGGAAGGCTAGGACCAAATGTTCGTCCAATCAAAATGTTCGGTCCAAACATTATGATAGGCTTTCCTACCTGCCTGTCAACATGTGTATTTGCATACCTCTGTGCTACAGGATACGTACGCTGTGCAGACAGAGCGAGAATGGCAGGCAAACATCAACAACGTTATCTTTGGTCGTCTGGTCTGTGCGCGTTCATGCGTTCAGGAGTCGTGGCTTTGGACGGCAATTTGCAGGGATGGTGGGACGTACGCTTTTAGTGCTATTAGGCTAAAGTTAGCATTTTCCAAGATGTCCTACTGCACCTTGAAGTAATTGTTATTCTTTTTAGAAAGTGTGTTTACGTCATTACCTGATTTGCAAATTGATATACCATATTTTCCAGTTGTACCTGACTCTAAGTCGCATTGGTGTACAAGTCACTTTTTATTATTAAATAAAAAAGCGAACGTTACAAAGCGGTACAGAATGCGGACCTAAATGGATGTTCGCAACGTCCGAGGGAAGTACCCCTGTTTGTAGGGGTGCCGCTTCCTCAAGAAAGTGTATTATTCTCACGTCTTTTCAGAACGAACAGTGATTTTAAGCCAAGACGGCACGAAAGAGATCTCAATGCGGTACTCGCGCGCTGTGATAGATTGTTTTTGTGCACGCACACACCTGAAGTGCACACACAGAAAGCGGCCTTTCAGACAGCACAGCAGGTGAATACCAAATTGAGTTATCGTTCACGTCTTGAGCAAAAACACAATAATTATGTCTGAATGGCTGTCTTGACTCGTAAGTACAGTCAGTTATGGCCATGGGCCCCGGTGCAGGTTGTATTCATGGACCCTGTTTGAAATCATGTTAATAATAACACAAATAAATAAATAGAAGAAAGATAGAAATTAAACAATGTTTAGTTTGTTCAAGTTTGTATGTATTCAGGTACAGAAACATTCAGGACACCGACAGCAGCTGATAAATTAGGCTCGGTCACTTTAAGAGACAATGCATCCAACATGATGCATATCGGATTTCTTTCTCAGCTGTTTATGTTCAGTTAAGTACATGACCAACAGATTTTCGAGGATACTCACCAAGACGGGTATTTCCACATAATTTTGTATGTATTTGTCCGTTCAAGCACAAGAAGAGGCAAAACTCAATTCGCTGTTCGCAGGCTGTGAGACGCAGCTCTCTGCATGCGCGATGCGCACAACACAGCGATGCACAGAACACAGCGCGTGGGTGCATGTCCTAAAAGGCTGAATAACCCTGTCCTATTCTACAACATTTGAGGAAAGATCAAAGCAGCTGTGGTTACCTGCACTTTAGATTATTTCAGTGTCTGCCTCACTTATGCTTCCCCCCCTTTTCTGCCAGGAGGCAGGGAAGTTTTGAGACATGATCATACCTTTGATGGAAGTCCTGCAGATTTATCAGAAAAGGATGTTGTTTAAGAACGTCCAACGTAGCAGCTCATCTTACTGAGATTGGCTGAGGTACAGAGAAACATTTGGGCACTGCCACCTGCAGCATATGCCTTTTTTGGCATCAACCAAGTGCACAAAAAACTGTTTGCTTAAAATGAGAAAATAAAGCAAGTAAATACTGTAAATCATCAACAGGCAGATCATTTTTAGGTTGGAGTTAGTTTTTTTTTTTTTTTTTTTTTTT
>NW_015558572.1:504602-506143 GCF_001515605.1 Sinocyclocheilus anshuiensis | reverse complement strand
TGGTGGGGGTTTTTTTTTTTTTTTTTTTTTTTTTTTTTCAAGTTCATTAAACAAGAAGTTAAATATTTAGTACATTTCATTTTATTTGGTGACTTTATCTATTTTTGTTCGGCCAACGAAAATACACAGAGGTGTTCCTGATACTGAATGAAGTGACTGACTCACATACAATAGAGTCACTTGTTTCATTCTGTATGAATCAGTGTTTTAACTAAATTGGAAAAACGATTTAATTACTCACTAAAACGCTGCGTTTTATTTTGAAGGCTACGCCCTAAGGAGGTCGTATTTGTCTGACAAATGCTATATCAAGTCTGTCTCATTTCAGAAATTGCAGTTGTAATTACTGATTTTTTTTTATTTGGAACAAAATGGTTGATTTTCTGAAATGATAATAAATGTGGCAGACAGTCGCCACCTACTGGTCTAATAATGTAGTTTGCAGAAGGAGTCGCTGGACACTTCTTTAATTACATTGTAAGTGTCTTCCTTTATGTAAGGGACCAGTTTAAATCATTTTCTGTTGTAATTGTGCTGTCATTTGAGCTTAGCTTATATTGAACATGGAAACATTTGTTCAGGAAAGGACTTAAAGAAAGAAAATTATGATTTTACTCTCTGAAACTTCTGTCTGAAGCAGTATATGACAACTTCCTGACCCTATTCCTCTTCGCAAGTCTGATTTGTCTTTGTCACAGTCAGCACAGCTAGACAGAGAGCCAGCTTTTGATCTCTCATTTAAACCACACCTTATATTCTCACTCCTTTTTGCTATTCTACCTTACAGTGGGGAAAATATCTATTTGATCTCTTTCTGATTTTGTAGAAATTAATGGTCTGTAATTTTTATGCTAGGTTTATTTTTAATGGATAGAGACAGAATACGACCAAAAAATCCAGAAAAAAACACATTATATAAAGGTTAGAGATTGATTTGCATTTTAGTGAGTGAAATAAGTATTTGATCCCCTACCAACCAGCAAGAATTCTAGCTCCCACAGACTGGTTATGTGCCCATGTGGAACACAGATTAGTCCTGTCACTTTAAGAAGTTACTCCTAATGTCAGCTCGTTAGGTGTATAAGACACCTGTCCACACAATCTGTATCTTCCATTCCAACCTGTCCCACCACCATGTGCAAGACCAAAGAGCTGTCAAAGGATGTCAGAGACAAGATTGTAGATCTGCACAAGGCTTGAATGAGCTACAAAACCATCAGCAAGAAGCTTGGTGAGAAAGAGACAACTGTTGGTGTGATTATTTGGAAATGGAAGAAATACAAAATAACCATCAATCGGCCTTGGTCTGCGCAGACCGATCGGTGTATGACATCAAAATACCATACAGACGGTTCCTTATGCTTTCAAAATGCTCTCAAGGTATTTTGATGTCATTCACCGATCAGTCTGCACACGCAAACAAAGCCAAAACCTTAGGCAATATAGAAATCCTGGCCAGGACGCGTTCTGGGAAAATGGCACGTATGGTCACCCTATCTTAAGGCAGTTGGGACCACAGTCGTTTTGGGGGGAAGTCATGG
>NW_015558572.1:502983-504592 GCF_001515605.1 Sinocyclocheilus anshuiensis | reverse complement strand
GGGATTGTAGGTGGGGGGAGTGAATGTACAGCGCTCTCTCCCACCTTCAATACCACGACTGAGGTGCCCTTGCCCACTTCAGTCACCAAGCAAAACATTGGCAAAACACAAGCAAAACTACAGTACTAAAGCAGTGGACTGAAATCCTGCAGCGCCCGCAAGGTCCCACTGCTCAAGAAGGCACATGTACATGTACTTGCCAATGAACATCTAAATGATTTAGAGAAGGCTTGGGAGAAAGTGCTCTGGTCAGATGAGACCAAAATTGAGCTCTTTGGCATTAACTCGACTCGCCGTGTTTGGAGGGAGAGAAATGCTGACTATGACCCCAAGAACACCATCCCTACAACAAAGGAGTGGCTCAAGAAGAAGCACATTAAGGTCATGGAGTGGCCTAGCCAGTCTCCAGACCTCAATCCTATAGAAAATCTGTGGAGGGAGCTGAAACTTCGAGTTGCCAAATGACAGCCAAGAAACCTCCTGAAAGTGGATCAAAATTCCTCCTGAAATTCATTTTTTTGTAAGTGGGCAAACTTACAAAATCAGCAGGGGATCAAATACATATTTTCCCCACTGTACCTCCTTTTGCCCTCATTTGACACTTCAATGTCTCCTCTTCTTTGTTCCTCAGGCAATCTCTGACTGTGACAGAGTCATGGACCGTCCTGCTACGGTTCAACTTTGTGGAGTGTGATTTGTGTTTGGACAGTTTCTCTCCAAGCATATGGACAAGAAAGTAAGTCATATAGATGGAACAACGTGATACTGAGTAATTGATTTTCATTTTGTGGTGAATTAATCCTGTTAAAGATAAAACATCTTCTATCAATCTGTCTTGCTTGTTCTAAACTTCACGTGTTAATCTGAAAGTGCAGCTCAAATTGGTTTAGAAGTGTGAAAAAAGATGGTTTTCCTGGAGATGTGCAAATACATATTATTGCTTTGAACTGGATGAATTTGCTATAGAAGTGAGTAATAAAAACCTACTATTTGTTGTTGGAGCTGTGGCCTAGTGGTTACTGCACATGTTGAGATGTAGTGGTTGTGCAGTAAACAGAAGTTTGAATCCTGCTTGATTTATAAATAAAATAAATAAATCTCTACTGTTCAAACGTTTGCGTTTGTAAAGATTTTTAAATGTGGTTAAAATAAATCTCTTATGCTTAGCAAGGCTGCATTTATTAGATCATAAATACAGTATGATTTAAAAAAACATAATATTGTGAAATATTACAATTTAAATAAACATGTTTTCTATTTTAATATGTTTTAAAATTGAATTTTTTGTGCTCAAGAAAAAAAATAATATTATCACAGTTGAAAAAAGGTTGTACTGCTTCGAACAGCACAACCAGTGGAAGTAGTTTTGCTGTTTTACAGTTTTTGTGGAAACTGTAACTGTCATTTTTTTTAGGAATCTTTGATGAATAAAAAGTTTAAAAGAACAGCAGTTATTTTTCGTAACAATGTAAAAGATCAATTTAATGTGTTCTTACTGAATAAAAGTAATGTTTTCCTCCACACGTTTGAACAGTAGTGTGTATCTACATAAACAAGTCTATAATATATATATATATATATATATATATATATATATATATATATACAT
>NW_015558572.1:492283-502781 GCF_001515605.1 Sinocyclocheilus anshuiensis | reverse complement strand
TATATAAAATTGTCTGTACATCTAGAAATTAAGTGCCAAAAATGTACAAAAAGATTCCTCTACTTTGCCTTCTACATAATAAACCCCTGTAGGTTTAGTGCTAACAGAAATTATTGCCAGATAGACATCACATTGTGGCATTAAACCAAAGAGGAAATGGCCATATGAAGACATCAACGCAGAACTCATTATAAGATAATCACGGAAAGTCTAAAAACCTATCCAAGTCTGATGGCAGTTAGCAAAATTAAAGATGGCATTGTTCAAAATATAATATAGACTAATTAAAGTGGCATCATAAATCTGCATTTAATTAGATCCAAGCTTATTGGATTGGAACGTAAGAATTAGATTCAGTTTTGTGACTCTGCAACAGGCATATTTCGCGGTTTCAGCTGCCAAATTGCTATTGTTGGTTTTATCACATTTGTCAAATGATTGTTTCCCGTTTCGTCCAGAGTTACATGAGTGGCCCATGTTGAGTTACTCAGGATCTCTAGGATTTCCATCCCATTTAAGATTAGCAGAGGCGTTCTGTTTGAGATTAGGTGCTCCTCCACTCAGACCTCCTGACACCTGCAGATAAGTTCCCTGCTGGAAAGCGTGTGTCACATATATAAAACAAATTGGGAAATTGCTTTTTTTTTTGTTGATGTTGTTGTTGGATTTTCAAGTTTGAAGTTCTCTTTGTACCCACCTCAACTGCTCAGAGGATAGCTTTGATGAAGTGAATATAAGAAGATTAGGAGAGACAAGAGTAGAGTTACTTGCACTCTGTGTTGTGTGGATGATAGCAGAATACTTGTTTGTGGTTACATCCAGAGAAGATTCTTAGGGTGAGAGATACTTTTGTGCTGGATGAGGGAAATATGCCATATATACCAGTCAGTTATTTTGTATTCTTTTTAAACGTTGTTGTTTATTAAAGGAATAGTTCACACAAAAATGAAAGTTTGCTCAAAATTTACTCTCAGGCCATCCAAGATGTAGATGAGTTTGTTTCTTCATCAGAACAGATATGGAGAAATTTAGCATTGCATCACTTACTCACCAACTTCACAAGATGTTAATCGGTGGTCTGGAGTCATGATGATTACTTGCTGATTATTATGATGTTTTTATCAGCTGTTTGGACTCTCATTCTGACGGCACCCATTCACTGCAGAGGATCCATTAGTGAGCAAGCGATGTAATGTGAAACAAACTCATCTACTTCTAGGATGACCTGATGGAAATTTTCATTTTTGAGTGAACTATTTATTTAACATTATCAAGAACTGCATAGGCCCAACAATAAGTGTCAACATAGGCTTAACAATAATTTTGTAAAACCATTAACAACTTTTGAGTCGTCACCAGCTGATATACACCACAAAGGTATTTATACAGGCTTTTTTTAACGTTGCAAAGAGGAAAACATATATTCACACAAGAATCTCAATTGAAAATTAGACTTAGAAGTTTATTGATTCTTGACAGGATGTACGTTTGGTTATACATACTCATCTTGTGATTAGTGGTGATGTATCAGGAGGTAATTTTAAGTGAAACTTGCTTTGGGGGTTCTGTTTATAATTTGGAGAGTATCAGACGAGATAATTTCATTTGTTTTGGCTTCTGCACAGTTATTCTAAACAGGGCTTAAACTAATGAAGCAATTAGAGAGAAAGCAGAAAAGCACCAGGCATTGTGCATCTGAATACTGTCATTTATTTCCCTTTAATTAAAAAAAAAAAAAAAAACATGTCTGAATGGTCACTGTGCATGTTTGGGTGTATTGTATAAATACGTGTATTGTATGTATTTATATGTATACATTTTGCTAAAAGGATCCTGTGATAGAATCATCCTTTCTTGTTTTATCTAAAAAAAAAAAATAAAAAAAAAAGAAAACTTGTGTTTGACACTAGTGTTTCAATTTAATTTATTATAAAAACTATTATTATCTATTACTAAATTCTAAAAATAAATCACGGTTTTCTTAAATATATTAAGCTGCACATGTGTTTTCAAAATTATGAGAGATCAAGTGGCATAAAAGATTGGAGTGATGGCTGAATATTCAGCTTTGACATCACAAGAATAAATCACATAAAAAAAATCCAAAATTCAACCCCTTTTGAAAGGTACACACACAAATATTAACAGTTTCTGTATAGAGAGTTTTGTGGAATGATCTGTGGCTTGTGATGAAAGTCATAGGGATAAATTGTCACACAAAACTTTGAGTATGGATTAATGATGGTGTAGTGGGTTGAATGTATAAAGTGAATTGTATATAAGAGACTTTGTGATAGAGTGTGAGGCTCTGTAGCTGTGGTCTAATTGGCACCATCCATATTAGGGATGACAGTCAGACACTGGTCTGGTCCTGAGCAGAATTCCAATGCTCACACTTACGTGCCACAAAAACAGCTCCCCTGAGATATAATGTTCATCCTTCAGACAGACAATGGGCCAATTTAGCAAGGACATATCATTTGCCTTTAAACAAACATTATAATAGAGGTTGAAACATGGAGAAGAAGCATTTCAACATTTATTTATTTATTATGATTAGCTTAGTACAATAAAATAAACAAATCAAGTTTTTAAGGTACATTGTGCACGTTGGGAAGCCATATGTGAAATGGAGTCGAGCCAAATCTAAATCCAGCCCTCTGAAACCACAAAAAAAGACTAAATTGATTTGTCTTGAAGCTTTAAAGCTTTATAAACAATACATTTTTGATGCAATATAATTTGTTCATATCATGATATCAGTTTCCTCTCGAACATGGTATCCTAAGGAACGAGTAAGGAACCGTTTTGTTCAAGCATGTTTTCTTTCTTCTAATAAAACACTGAAAAACTTTTGCCATTTTTTAGCTCTCATAATGAAAGCAAATTGGCCTCACTAGCAATTCCCATGTAATTGTGGCCTTTGACTTAAAATAATTCACACACACACACACACACACACACACTCACACACAGTCGACACCTGTTACGTTATTATCAGGAGAACAAGGACATAATGAAGTCTATTTTGGGCAGGACTAGAGAAGACAATGAAATTACTGAATGCTTTGATTACCTTTCGCTCAGCCCATTTGGAATGTTAGTTTAATATCTATTACTCAGAACATTTTATAATGGACCCTAGTTGCTCTCACATTAAAGGGAAGAAGTTAAAGAGGACAATAGCAGCAGATCTCGCCACTCAGTTCGTACTTCTCTACTCTCATGCCTATTGATTTCGGTGGTGGTGAGCAGATTGACTACCTCAGGAAGCCACAAGTGCAGATGGAGAACAAGCAGTTACGTGGTGAACGAAGGCTGAATGTTAACGAGTATACGCTCCCCTGTCTAAATATTAGCTTCGCTTGCTGTTTTCACAGCTAAAGGCCTCAGAGGGTTTGATTTTATTTTCTTCCCAAAAACTAAATAGCAACAAGCAGCATCACAGTACAGCATCAAATTTTCCTCATCCCTGAGGTCGTTGTGTACACTGACAGAAGATTGATTTTGGGGTTGTTTAATCTAACATTTAATTTATTTTAAAACCTTGGAGATTTATATAGGTAAAAAGAATCCCTGAATCTATCACATATATTTTTGGAGTAAAAACTTTGTTAGGAGGTTATGAAATACCCGAATTAATTAAATAAACCATACATTGGTGCTTATTTAGAATAAGTCTATCTATCTATCTACAAAACACTTTTTATTTTAAAAAGTTTTATTTTAAAAGACTGTTGTGCACAGTCACAACATTTTCTATTTTCTGACATTGTATTGCTTATATGCATGCTTCTCAGTATAGCACTGCATGCACACCAAAAACAAACACAAAAAGAGTGAAAGAGCAAAATAGTAAATGGGAGGAAAGAAATCCTCTTCGTTTAGACATCAGCTTTCCTCCTACTTCAGTGTGTTGGTCTTTGATAAAGACCTGTTACCGGGGCAACACAGACCTAATTCACAGACTTGGAACTGTCATGCACTAACCTCTGGTGCAGAGGGGGGTGCAAGAACGGTGGAGAAGAAAGGGGTGGGGGGGAGCAGGAGAGACAGTTAATTACAGAATGCAAATTACGTTGTCAGAAGAGCCATTCAAAAAAGAGTCTGCTCCTGCCTTTCGGCTCCTCCCCTTTGGTGCAGGTTTAATAAGTGACACTTTCAGACAGTCCTGCCTGTGGCTTTCAGAAACAACTGGAAATAATCTCAGAATGATGAACAGAACCGGATTGCCTCTTCCAGGCCTTGACGACCTAATTCATGCAAAATAGGGAGCTATGGGTAAAGCCATGGGCATGGGACTATCTTCTTACAAGCTGTTGAACAACATCTACCCCTGGGCTCCTCTGACATTTCTATTCCTCTTTCTCTGTCTTTTTCTCTATAGCTCACTCTTTCTAACTTTAACCTTTCTCCATTTTCCCCACATCGTTTTTTTAGCCCTTGAAAATGTTCCCTCTAGTAATCCTATGATTTTATTATAGTTCTTGTCATGGCTAAAGGAAACTTGAAGTCTGCTGGATATTGAGTGGCAATCCCACTGCTTCATTTATAGACAGACATAGATCAGTTTCAACATACTGAATGGTAACAAAGGTGGAAATGAAATATTGAATACTCAGATAGCAGCTATACTGTAAATGTAAGGGCGGCTCTGAACAACGTATCTAATGTCATCTCAATGACTGGTGCTTTACTTCGGTTAGCCTTTCGAAAATCAATAGCAAGGGGATCACATACTTTTTCCACCATGCACTCTTAATGTTTTTCATGTTTCAATTTCATGTTCAATTTCATGTTCAATATAGACACGAAAATATATCACAAAAAATCTACTTTTATATATTACATGAAAATGATAAGCCATGGTAATACCATGGTATTACCATCAGATACCATCACTGTATCGTACTATAGTTGCACTCCCTTGTGTCAGTTCTAAAATCTGCTGGACAGTCTTGACTATTAATGCACATTTTATGCATTTATCTATATTTTAGGCACTTTAATTTGAGTAAATACCATTCCCTTTCAGTCGGTCACTCCCGACGTCACGTCGGATGACTTTACACTCGAAGTAGATTGGTCTCTCTAAGCGAGATCCCAATTCGTCGGTCGTCCGACGTGACGTCTCCGTTCCCTCCTTCAGGGAACGAGGGTTACCATACGTAACCGAGATGTTTTTTTACACATATATCATCACCGACTATATATCAGTTTTCATAATCTGATTTTAAAATGATTCTTGATCTAAATTTTTAATCTTCAATTAATTAATGAGTTTACCAATTTAGAATATCAAATTTATGTTTTGAATTTTTTAAGATTATTTTAAGAATTAAGTATTTTTTTAAATAACTAAAAATTAATAATAAATCAAAATTATTGTTAAGTATATTTTAACTAAATATAGCTTGAAAATATACAAGAAACTATAAAATGATAACGGGGAACAAATAAACACATTACAAGCAATAAAAAAAAGTGCTTTCACTATCTGAGAGGGGTTTAAGTATCTAAAGTATTTCCAGAAAAAGGCAGTGAATGATTTTTCTCTTTACTTTTTCTGTTATTGCTGTTTGATTATTACTGGTAACATCATAAACAGTGGCAAGTCGAATTTACAATAATGCACAGATCTATTTTAACATGTCAGATGTTTTGTTCTGTCCTTTTCAGAATTGTTGAAGAGAGAATTGCGATACATCGGACAATCACTTTTTTTTCTCCCAGCCTAAAACAGCTAACATTACTGAAACTGATGTCGAAGTGAAAGTGCTGTTTACTTTTCTTTTTTGCCACAGCATTGCAGAAAAAAACTGTGCAGTCAGTTTTCCCTGACAAAGCACACTATATCATAAGCTCGAGAGCTCTATAGTCAATGCATGCATGTCAAGTGCAGCTCTGACATTCATTTGAATACAATCATCTTCACTGTGATTTCAGTCAGAGGCAACGGCTGTTTTACAGCAATGTTAAATAGTGTATTTACGTCTCACTCTTACTCAGGGCAAAGCGTTATTCGGCGGTTTAAGTAGATATGGATCCCTGTGTTTCACACACATTTCCTCTGAAGTGAAATCAATAGAATTACATGAGCACCAATCTCCAAACACCATTCATTGTGGATCCTCGCAATAGCCACACAGACTTCAATATACGGCACGAACCAGTCGCTGCTGGAGTCTTCAGAAAGCTCGGAAGACTTTAAAACAAAAAGAGATAGCAGCTTAAAGAGGGAGGGAATTCCAATTTACCCCCCTCTGCTGATGCCCATTACAAACCCCTGTTATCTTAATTGTACAAGACAGGCTGCTCTGAAATAAAAGCGAATCAAAGAGATCAACACATTTATTTTAAATTAGAAACCCGTGCAGGCACATATGAATTTGTAATTACTTATGCTAATACTCTGGTGATAGAGGGAGGACATTGAGAAGAGACAGCCTGACAGAGGTGGTAAAGATGGATGGATGGATGGATGGATGGATAGAAAGTGTGAATGGTAGCCTATCACTCAAAAATAAAAATTCTGCCATTATTTAATCACCCTCATGTCATTACAAACCTGTATTTAATGAAAGTAAATGAGGACTGAGGCTGTCAAGCTTCAAAATGACAAAAAGCACCATAAAAGTCAATATTCCAAGTCTTCTGAAGTCTTACGTTGGCATTGTGTGACAAACAGACTGAAATGTAAGTCTTTGACATATGTTCTAGCACTCTTTGGCCCATTATGAGAGGTGATGAGAGAGTTCGCAGAGAAGTCTTGAACGGATCATTCTTTTGAATCAGATCTTTTCACGATACATATTGTTTCAAAGCAGCTTTACGGGAGGTTCATGTTTCAACATCACAATTAAGAGTAATTTGTTACTATTGTTATGAGAAGTGACTGTCAAAGTAATGTTCATGTGGCAGAAATATATAGTTCTTGGATAATACAAATCATGCAGTTAGTAAATGACATCTATTCAAACAGAAACAATGAACACAATTAAGACAGTGATTACATGTTGTGATCATAATGTAGGGTAAATTTGTCAGTTTTGTATATTTATTCATAGCTGGCATCATCTAAGGTCCTCGCAGGGGTTGGTGTCATCCTATTAATAATATGCGTAGCCAGTCAGTTGATCAATTGATTCTTTTCAATTAATCAATTGATTCAGTTCGCCAAAGCAGCCTGAGTGGGACCCATTTGCGGTCTTGGCCACTTGTGTTGAAAATAAAGCTCTGTAAAAACATGCATTTCTACTTACTTTATAAGTGTGTCCCATTGGGCATCAAAGTTCTACACACACTTGCAGTCTTCACACCCACTTGAACACTTGGGCCATATAGGAAAAACGTCATGTAAGTAGACAGGTGGTCAAGTTCAAAGACAGCAATTGTTCACAAATTGGACCGATTGATTCTCCAGTTAGTTGATTTTGTGAATAACATCCTAAATGCCTGACTTTTTTTACCACACAAAACTATTAGACATCTTCAGAAAACTTAATAATATAGCCAATAAATCGTATAATGATTTTATGGTGATTTTATGTCCTTTTGACAGCTTGACAGCCCAACTCTTCATTCACATTCATTTTACTAAAAGTTGCGGCCAGGATGTCCTACAAAAAATGAACATTTTGCACATTCCACAGAAGAAAGAAAGGTGAGTGAATAATGACAGAATTTAGATTTTTGGGTGAGCTGACCCTTTAAATTAACAACACGCAGGCCTGTAGTCTCTCTCTGCGTGGCCCCTCTAGAGAACCGGAGCCATTGAGTGGTAATTACTGTTATCTGCCACTTGTTTTATTAACACGTATCCTCAAAGAATGGAGTTCAACTGCGACGCCATGTGGGCCGATGCCCAGTTTGATAGGTCTGCAGGAAGAAATAATTATTATGAGGAAAGCTCTTGTTATGCCATATAAAGAGGGCTTTATATGGGGAAACACCCACAAGAAAACTCACACTGAGCGAGGCAGTTTGGCTAATGGAAGGATAGAAACTATTAAACAGCACGAGAAGATGGAGAAGATATGTGGGTGAGGCAAAAAGGGAGAGAGAGGGAGAGAGAGAGAAAGAGAGAGAGAGAGAGGGATGACTTTGGGAAGAAGTTTTAAGTGCAGACAGAGAGTTTTAAAAAAGGATCCACAATAAAAAGAAAGGCAGACGGAGAAAACAAATGAGGACATGGGCCTTGGCTGTGCCAACAGCTAGTAATTACACGCCAATCATCCACCCTGAGGACAGCATGGGAATTAACTAAGCAGAGAAATTGTGGGAAAAATTCAATTAAAAATTGAATTAATAAATGTTCTTTGGCTTTCCAGACTGGTGTGAGTGGTTTTGAGGGATTCGGACAGAATGAAATCCTTCACCTGTGAAACACATTTGGTTCAGTTTTGTGCGTACATGTGCCTAGCAGTGTCAATCTGAACAAATTTACTGACGAGGATGTTTATTGACAAGTTTGTTTTTTTTGAACAAACATAAAAAACAATGTTTTTAAAACAATAAAAATGATTGATTAAAAAAAATCCAAACATAATATTGCAACTGTTATTATAAAATTTGTACAGACAATGAAGCAAAAGCACATGAACTAAGTTACGTAATAATCAAAATTCTTAATATTGCTTATTCGATATGCTGTTGCCTTAACAATATGCTTACATAATTGTATATATTAGCCCATGATGAAGTCTATAAAACGCAAACAATTAATAAATAAAATGAACAATTAACTTTTGTATGCTATTATTCCAGGAGCTCAAGGCATATTTCTATATGCTTGACATATTCAAATTAATATTTATACAATTTTAAAAGGTTGAAAAATGTGGTTAAAGTTTAGTCTGTAACATTTTGAGGAGTCTGTTATTGTCAACAAAAATGATATGCAATTTTAGTCAGTAAAATGAACAAAATGTTTTACATTAAAGGACATTTTTGTTAAAAGACAAAAACTATGACTAAAAACAAACCAAAAAGTTTTGTAAAAATTAGCATTAGGTGATGAAAGAGTGAGTCACGTGGGCTAGTGTAATAGGCACCTCAGTTACCTGCTGTGAGTGAACAGTTAAAAAAAATAATAATAATAATAAAATATGTATTTGATGGCAGCAAGGCCCATCTTTCCACTGAAAAGCATTATTAACCACCTAATTGGCCGATAATTAAAGCATTGTTTGTTTGGCACTTTCGCAGAGTGCTAATACTGACCCAGTTTAGTGATTAATGACTCCATAATTTACATTCTACAAGTCTAATTATTTCCTCTCCACCTCCATTATTGCTGCCATGTTAATGGCATGCTTCTCGCCTGAGGGTGTTTCCTCAAAGAAAAAGGAGGTCCAGATTAATTTGGCATCCAGTGCTGCATCTGCATGTCCTTGATAAAGGCAACTTTACTGTTTACCAACATCATCTTAAATAAATATATCTCCTAATCATCCACATTATTGTAGAATGTCCTCTAGCATATGTTCCAGGGGCTGATGGGGGTCAAACAGCAGGAAATGGTGTAGGAAAAGTCTCAAATACACCGGGACACTCTTTCCAGCACCTTTAATTGTGAAAGTAGATGTGTAGTTGTAATAACTGCTCTGTCATTCTGCTAATCCTGTGCCCCGAGTCTCTGTCGGCCCCCAGCAGCGGCTTGACAGAGAAATTAGTTGCTGCTGCACTGAATAACTGTTGAGTGTGTATTAAAGTATTTAAAATCAGTGCTGACAGTTTAATTTCGGCATTTGATATATCTCCATTGCAAGAGACTTTGAAAATAATTAATTTGTGAATTTATGATTTTTACAATGAGATATTGTGACACAAAACAGTTTTACCCAATTGCTTGTGTGAGGCTGCATTGAAATACAGTGCAGTAACCAGACGTTTCTGCAAAGAAAAAAAAAAGCTCACTTTAATAGTTGACACCTATTTAAATTGAAATGCTGTACTAGGATTATGCAAGCAATGTAGCTCCTTCAAATCTGTAAAAGAAGAATAAAAAAGACAGTAATAACCAAATTTAAAAAAAATGTGGACAGGGTCTATATAACAAATCTGGTTCTGTGGGAATTTAACATTGATCTGTATTTTTAAGTCCTGTTATATCCAGGTCTTCAAAATAATCTTGGGGAAGCTGCCAAATGAGAACATATTATGAGCATGTGCCTCAAAATAGAAATATCAATGTCTCTGCTTAATGTCAGGGTTTTTTCTTTTTCTTTCTACATGTTCATGTACTCAGGACCCAGACAAACACAATGACCACTCTAATGACATGTCTGTCTAGCTTACAGCAAGTCTGCTTCACCCATGTCAAAGTGCGCTTCACAAAGCCTGAGGTTTAACAAATCCAACGATGAATAATTATGTTGTCAAACACATATGAAAGTCAATGCAAGTGAGTTAAGTTCAGGACAGACAGGAACATAAAGGGTAGTTCAACCAAAAATGAAAATTCTGTCATCATTCACTCACTCGTGTGTGTGTGTGT
>NW_015558572.1:489770-492273 GCF_001515605.1 Sinocyclocheilus anshuiensis | reverse complement strand
GTGTGTGTGTGTGTGTGTGTGTGTGTGTGTGTGTGTGTGTGTGTGTGTGTGTGTGGATACATAAGATTGTGTGAATACATTTGTGACATTATGAGATAGAATCCACGTTTTGACAATATTGAAATGTTATAAGAATAAAGTCGAAAAATTATGACTTCTCAAAATCACTGCTTTTATTTCATAACAGTATGGCATTAAATGAAGAAAAAGCTTATTTCAAAATTAAGCTCAAAATATACAACTATATTTTCAAAATCTTCGATTTTTTTTTTTTTAATCATAAATGCTAGAATACATTACATGACTTTTGCTTAGTTTTCTAGCCCCATAGTTGTCAAATATCATAGCCAGTCTGCAGATTTTAGGTAGTCAGAGTTGAAAAATTACATAAAGAATAATGGGCACAGACTCCATTTTATTTTTAGCTTCAGACTCTGAACCCTTCCAGTCAGAGGATATCAAACATACAATATTTCGAGGTTATTTTAAGAATGCATATTGTTTCCATTTGTCATGCATCTCCACGCTCTAGTTGTTTAGTTTTAAAATCTGAATTGCAGTCTTAAAACATTGTCACACCAAATCTGGAAATAGTGTTTTTTTCTTCTTCTAGATTTAAAGGAATAGTTCAACCAAAAATAAAAACTTGCTTGAAAATGTACTCATCCTCAGGCCATCCAAGATGTATGAGTTGACTTTTGTACTTTAAATCGTTGCTTATGGTCAAAATCCATAATAATGCTTCCTCCAGTGAAAAGGTCCATCTCATGTTGTCCTCTCACATCAAAATCCACAGACATGTTATAATTGTTTTGGACTGTTTTTGCTTGTAAACCGTGCTTGATTTATACAGTACATACTTCTCTGCTGTTTTAGATTAGATGTTTTCAGTGGAGAAAGCAATATTATGGATAGAGGACTCATATTTTAGCTGTAAGCAATAGTTTGAAGATATAAACAGCTTAATGATGGATTTGATTCTTAAAAACACAGCTTTTGGCTTCACAAGAAATTAATTGATGGACTGGAGTCATGTGGATTATTGTGATGTTTTTATCAGCTGTTTGGATTCTCATTCTGATGGCACCCATTCACTGCAAAGGATCCATTTGTGAGCAAATGATGTAATGCTGAATTTCTCCAAATCTGTTCTGATGAAGAAACAAACTTATCTACGCCTTGGATGGCCTGAGGGGGAGTACATTTTCAGCAAATTTTCATTTTCATTTCAACTATTCCTTTAAACAAAAATACTGAGAATATAAATGCAAGTTATTCACAGCTCAGTTGGTATTAAAAGCAGGTGTCATGTAATAAGTTGGATCCATACAGTGGATAATGGTTTTACCTGCTGATGATGCTGATGACTACCTGCAGTTGCATAACCAGGGGAAGAACTAAAGGTGAGTAATTTCTGAGATCATCCTTCACTGAAATCGCTTCCAGTGCTCCAGTTGTCTACCCTGTGCTTTCATCACTGAGCAGGAGCTCTGAATGGTTCTGTAACATTAATTATGCGATTCCTGCCCTGGGCTGCGCTGCAAGAATATTATTTTTGTCTGTATTCCTTTAATTTAGCATCTGAACAGATTCATTTCTGATGCACTAGCTAATGTTCACTTCATTCATCAAGTCACTATGTTCTGTCATTGCTGTACTGAGAGAGTGGCAGCAATGCAATTTTGCATTGAATCCAGTGATGTGCTGCAGGCATATCGACCTCGGCTCTCTTAATTTAACACTGGGGATGAGTTGAACTGGGAATGAATTTACATCGTGAACAAACACATGCAACAGACTGAAGAGGATTCCTGTCAACACTAGCTGTTCACACTCTGTAATAGAGTCATCAATGATTTTGAGCAATTAATTAAAGAAAACCCAGGCTTCAGATGTAATTGGAGTGCACTGAACAAGTTTTCAAGAGCTACTGCTCTTCAGATGTCATCAATATTTCTACTTCATTCAACTTGAGGAATAACTAGCCCATAATGTGCTCTATGTCAGATAACATTTATTCCAGCTCTGCGAGTAAACATGAATTCAGAGTGTTGGTTCTGCGGTGGAAATACAAGGTTTTGTGTGTGTGTGTGTGTGTGTGTGTGTGTGTGTGTGGTTCAATTTGCAAGCAAAGCTCAGCAACTCTTTCATGTACAAGGATTTTAATGAACAAATGCTGCACAAATTGTGTTTCTTTTCCTGCCTGCAACCAGTGTTACAAACAGGATGTTCAGTAGAGACAAAGGCTAAAAGCACTTCATTAACTTGTATTTGCATGACTAACTCTTTTCATGTGTCGTCTGATTATCACAAGGCCAACAGACTGTAGGCAGTTCATTCCTCACAATTACTTTCCATAAAGCCCCTGAGACATCAGAGGAGGAGTCTCCTCAAGAAATGTCCTTTAAATTGACAAGACTGCTTAAAATAAACATATTAATGGGGTCATATGATGTTGCTAAAAAGAACATTATTTTGTGTATTTGGTGTAATGAAATGTGTT
>NW_015558572.1:489070-489579 GCF_001515605.1 Sinocyclocheilus anshuiensis | reverse complement strand
CATCCAGTGGGGACATAATTACTGATTATAATGACTTATACTGTCTTTTTACGCTTTGCATTGCATCGCGCCGCGTAAACATTCAACCATGTCTGCATTTGTGATCGGAGAAATAAAAAAAAAAAAGCTACAATGCTCAAAACTTGCGCTTGAATCGTCAGTGGCAAATTCTTTAAATGAAAACGTACTTACAGTCTGTGAGTCAGAACAGCCGGCATTGTAGTCTTCCAGGATCAGGAAACAGTCCTCCATAAAATGTGCTGCACACAAATGAATATTTCGGTTGAACTGTTCTGGAAAAGTGTTGTAAATACAACTTAACCACTGATTTCTAGTCGTGTCCTCTTTTGGAAGACCAAACAAAGTAGTTCCGCTTTCACAACGAAACACACGCTGGGCTAGAGTGAGCGGAGGCCAGAGACCTAGAGTGAGCGGAGGCCGGCGGCTATTGTGAGCGGGGGCGGGCGGGCTTGAGAATGACCTGGCGAGCGGATTCGACGAAGGAGCGG
>NW_015558572.1:428934-488861 GCF_001515605.1 Sinocyclocheilus anshuiensis | reverse complement strand
ACACAGCTCTTCACGACATGGCGGCGGCAACAACAATACTACAGCGAGAATAAAAGTTACGCCTTCTTTTTTTGTGTGAAGATTTGGGCGGCGTTATGCAAATCTTCCCACATCGTGACGTAGACATGTGGGGGCGTGTTAGAACGAGCCGTTTTAGGTAGGCGTGGTTGACTTAACTTTTATAAAGAATATCTCTTTGGATTTGAGACTTTAGTCTTTGCAACTTTACAGATCTTCTTTATGCACCAAGAGCTTGTAACACTTCAAAGAGAAAGGAAAAATTGAAATCGCATCATATTACCCCTTTAAAAGCACATATAATGATTTATATAAGAATTGGCAAATGCCTTTCTATGGAAGCTTGTTTCCGACACTGAATAAAAAATAAAAAAGCTTTTAGAAAAGTTTACAACTCTTTTTCTCAGAATTGTGTGATATAAACTTGCAATTACATGTTATAAAGTCAGAATTGCACAATATAAACTCACCATTCTGAGAAAAAAAGTCAGAATTGCAAGGTATAAATATATACCTATAAGTCTTCTTTCCTCAAAATTGGACTTGCAATTACGAGTTAATATCTCACAATCCTTTTATTCTGCATTTTCATATTTATTATATTACAAAACAACTTTTGACATGATTTTGCTATTTTGGGCTGAGGCTCTGGAAGTGTTATATTTCTGTTCCTTTTCTTACATTTGGCCTGCAGTGATAAAACACTGGAATAAATTTCATTTGAACTGATTTTACCTCACAATAAATGTTTTATTTGCACGACGCCCTGCGACCAACACATTAAAACAGCCTCGTTGGAGACTGTCCCCACCCACCTTTGGGACAGACCAATCAAGTGCCGCAGCTGGGGGCGGAGTTACCGGGTGAGGCATTTCTTCTGCCATCAGAGTCCTGTTTTCTCTTCCTCCACCACCAGCACCCCACATTCTGTTCATGTGTGAAATGAGCAAGGGTCTTATCTCTTAGAAACACACCACTGAGCCAGAGGAGACACGAGAAAGAGAGAGAGAGTATACGGGAGGGGTGAGGGCAGAGAGCGAGGGAGAGGGAGCATTTGAGAGTGTTTTTGCCCACGTGAGCTGCACACTACTAGGCCACGTTTGGTATGCCACACGTTTATTTCCAACAGCGAGCAGCACTAATCCAGATGAGTATGAGCTCCATACTGCAGACATGAGCTGAACATATACTGAAACATTCGAGCGAAGTCCTGAGACACAGTTGTTTCTCCTTCTTCTTCTTTTTTTCACCCCAGCACTGTTTTGTGATCATTTTTGTCCACGAGGTGGTAATTTTGATAGTTCAAGGGCTGGAACTAATCGAAGAGGGCATTCTTTTGTGCTTTCAGACTGAAATACATTCAAAGGCAGAGTCCACTGAGTGAGACACAGAGAACTAGAAGAGGGAAAAGCAATAAGGCATCTGTGTGAAAATAGAAAATCGAGTGAACTGTTAGGTTCTCTGAGTGGGACATGGTTTTATTACCACAAATCTTTTCCGCTTCAGCCTCTGCTGTACAGTGATGTCTGTCTACAATGTTAGAGTTGAGAAAATTGCTTCCTTTTTCATGACAAACTTGATTGCTTCTCAATAAAGGGCTATCAGAGGTGTTGCTACAGAAACAAAAACATACAAACCCGTGCTGACTTTTGGGGCTAAAAGCTTAAACGTTGAAGAACAACCAAGTGATGTATAGTGACTATTAGCAATAATAAAGTGGCAAAATACAAGGTCCGACTTTATTTGTAAGTGTCTTAGAGTGAGTCTTCTAGATTGTTTTTTGTAAAAGCCAGGAAACCACTGCCAATGATATTGTGCTTTACCTATGAGTAAATGTCAACATATAATTTATAGATGCAAGACTTGCAAATTTGCCTGAAAATAAAAAAAGAAGAGAAATATCTGTTTCAAAAGCTAAAAATAATGCCCAGCTTTTATTTGGAGAACATATAGTATTAGAAACATTGTAATGTGACATTTAAAACTTAAGACATAGGCTACTTCCTGCCAACTGAGAGACAAGGCTCTATTAATTCTATACAGTGTATTTTTAGATATCTCATTTGAATTTTCTAGATAGCAATTATCTTTTCCTCCGCAGGTATTCTTAATGCAGTTCTGTCAGGACCACTATCGTCAAAAATAATTTACAATTAGCATACATTTTTAGGTTGGGGGTATGGTTCTGTTCTGGGCAACACTCCTTGCCCATCCATGCAGCCTAGCATGGATAGGAGTAGGGAGAGCATAAATAACCCCCCTAGGGTAAACTGAACAGAACCAAAATTAATGATTAATGTAGCAGATATCATCAATGTTCTAAGTGATTATTTTATATATCAACATAATTCGGTCTGACTCAAGAAGAAATATCCAATGCCAAGTCCTGACTGGACGAGAGGAGGAGTTGGGGATGGAGGTGGGTGATTAGCTCCTGAGCAAAGCGATAGCTGCTGAATAATGACTGAAAGGACCTTATAAAGGGAATTATGATTGGCGTCGTATTCCTATAGGTAGACGTGGATCAGCTGAGTGTCAGTTGATGTGAGCTTGACTAACGTGACCTGCCAGAACTAACGCTACGCTCCATGTGTTAGCACTCAGCCAGCAGACGTCAATGCTAACTTGTTTCTGCGTGGGAGATGCAAAGTTATACTACTATCGTCATTACGTTAGCATGGCATCAGGGCAGAACACCCACACTGTTTATTTGAATATGGAAACAGAAAAACCCATCTACAGATGGCCCATGAAATGAGAGCACACCATTATTACCATACTAACGTCTCTATTTCTGGAGTAACAAAGGAGGCACTTTTCAAGGGGTCTTTTGGCTCATCCTTGACTCAGTATGCAGTCAGGTGTTGTAATGTAATCCCAAGGGGGGGTTCATTCAGTTTGGCATAATTATGTTGAAATTGAGGAAACATCAGTGATTCACTGCCGTCACATATTCTGAGAACTGAGAATGCGTTGATACCACGCTTTGTGGTTGCTTTATAAAATGAGTCATGTTGTTAAACCAAAAGACTTCATTGAGAGTTATTTTGGACACAACGTAGGCAGCCTGATAGTCTTGATAATTGATCTGTCTCCATCAATAAGCTACTATACAACAATGTGGAACGTGTTTGCTCACTAAACGAAGATGTGCTGCCATCTGATGGTAAACTCCAAGATGACAGTTTACTAGTGTTGACTGTAGGGATTCAATTAGAAGCACACAAACACACAACAAGAACATAAGGATTTTCTATATTCAGGTGAAAAATAATGGCAGATATACTCTTACAATCAAGGAATAAACTGCTTTATGAGTCAACAGATTCATTCTGCACTCTATTTAAAAGTTAGGTTTTTCATTCACCTTAAAACTGTTTTCACAAGCAAATGCGGAATCACAAACTAGCCTACCTTTTTCATCTTAACAAAAGTAGGTTATATTTCATTACACTTAAATTAAGATTTCAGTTATTTGAATACATAACAATTAATCAACTAATAATTTTGTATGACTGTAATTTTTTTCACTGGTTATTTTGTGTGTTTGCAGAGTATCAATATCTAAAAATCTTCATCAGTTTGTAGTTTTGAAAATTGACCGCTTATAACAAATTATTGTCAGTACGCGATTAAAAACTGTACGACACAAGGTGTTATGTATTTTATAGGATTTTATTTAAGCACTTTGTTTAGGAAAATATTTTTTTTTTCCTATCCACCAGTCAATCCTATTCAATAGTTAATGTCTTCTAACAATTTTTTTTTTTCGTGTGTTTTTCACGGTTGTGGCAACCACAGCTCGAGGCTACGTCGTGCCTACGTCATTTTGAAGCGCCAACGAACACACACGAAGACAACAATCGCGAAACAAGAATCTTGTTTTCGAGCAGTCCTAATGTAAAATGTGTGAAACATCTTTCTCGTTGGGTCTCCAGGAGCGCATGCAGCGTTTGCAGGAGCTCACGGATTTCACAGAGAGTTGTCAAGCTGAACTGAAGGGTTTGTTTGAGGGGCTAGGATGGAGTCAGGAATCAGATTTACATGCAGTTCAGGTAACTTAGAGAAACAACTGCCACACACATACAACTATTTGAGAATGGCTTATTTAGCAGTGAATTAATTACTGTAAATCTCTAATGAACTAATATGAAGTCTCCTTCATAGTGGGAGAGTCTTAGAGATGTTTTGTTTTTATATATATATATATATATATATATATATATATATATATATATTACAGTGGTTTATGATACAGTGTAATTGTACACTGATTAGATCACTGAATGTGGTGATCGCTGGAATTTCGTTTGTTTTTCTTTTTGTTTTATCAAAATTACCATATTCACTAACTACACGTAAAACCACCTGTCTTTAAATCTAAATATTTCATATAGATTAAAAGGTATAGTCTAAATCCCTAAGATAGTTGGCGCCTGCTTTACCTCTCTTATGCTGTTTAAAGTTTGAAATCCCTGTATTATATTCTGGTTTGACAGATGGAAGTGTGTCCATACGATCCAAACCACACAGTACCGAGGGACAGGATGGAGAAACACAAAGCCTCCTGTGAGCTCAGTAAGCTGGGATACTCCAAAGAGGAACAGGTAAATGAGGATCCACATAAATGCCAGTGACAGCAAAAGGTCTTGTGATTTACTTGATCCTAATATCATATCAGACAATATGAACATGAGATTTCAAAGTTGTTTTTTCCCTCCTGCCATTTGTTTCCAGGCTGAAATGTTGGATCCTTCAGTGTACTATGAGAACGCTAACATTCCTTCCATTACTATGGGTGAGTTTTTTGACTTGGTGAAACACTTTTCCTTGTAATAAGGTTTGTGTGATCCTAATTTTGAAACTTTCAAAAAACTTTGCAATCCTGTGTGCAGTTGTGTGATGGAAACTTATATCGCTTACAGACAAAGATACATTTCATCAAGTGATTCTGCAGACCCGGGAAAATGCCCCTCACATGAGATCTACAGGACTTCACACACATAGTAAGTTTTAAGATCCTCTTTCTAGACAGTGATTGGGTCATTTCAGCATTTATGAGGATAACAGGAAAATGTGTGCCAGAATGTGTGTATTAATGATATCCATGTCTTTATTTAATTGTTCCAAATGTTTTCAACATTTATATGTGTTCTTTGTTTTTTTCCAGTAACGGGTGAGTATTAAAGGAAGTCTGGTCTAGAAAAATTTCCACTCATATTTGTTGTATCCTTTGGCTCAATATCCTTTTTAAGGCTTTGTCCTTAATATTATTTCATAAAAGATTTTATCTTGCACATTAGTTGCACACATTCATAAAAGACATAATAAAAATATCCAAAGAAAAAAAATCCAGAAACCTCAAGGTCAATTTGTCCCATTATGTGTTGGGAGTGTCTTGTCTCTCTCACCGGTTCTGCACTGCATTTACTTTTTGCAGACTGGTCAATTAAAATTGTATTTGGAATAGGGATATGCCGGTATCAAATTGTCATGTTGCGATTAATTGCTAATGCTTTTATACCTTGTACTGATATGCTCGCCCTTCGAACGCAAAGCGGAGAAACGGTCTGTGTCGAGGGAGAATCGAGACATGAAAGTACGCGTCCTTGAGGTCGATCGCTGCGAACCAATCGAAAGGGCGGACACATTGAAAGATGCGTTTCTGCGTCAACATCCTGAACGGGAGCTTGTGAAGGGCCTGGTTCAGCACGCGCAGGTCCAGGATTGGTCGTAACCCACTGCCTTTCTTGGTTATGATGAAGTATGGGCTGTAAAACCCTGACCTCATCTCGGCTGGAGGAACCGGCTGTATCGCGTCCTTTGTTTACAGGGTTTCCGGGGTAACGGCTGTATTTAAATGAATTATTATTATTATTATTATTTCTGCAGTTTAGCGCCATCTGCTGTCGGAGAGTGAAAGTGCGCTTTCATCCAGAGCATCGCTCACATGTTCCGCCATGTGCTTCTCGTCCGCGCTTATTTACATCAGTGCACACGCGTCTTTCACGCAGCATACAGCGGTGTTGTGCATTTTGACCAGTTGATGGGAAAAGTATTCTTAAAATGCATTCAAAATTCTAAATAATTTGTAATATATAATTATTCACGGTATTTAGAAGTGCCCACGATAACAATATCGTGCATATTCATTACCGTGATATATCGCATTACCAAATACCGGCACAAGTCTAATTTGGAAACACATTTTTCAAATAAACACTTTGATAATGAATTTTTAGTTACAATGTGTTTTATTCCAACTATTTTTACTAATAATTGTGATTTTGTGTCAAATCTTTTCATTTTGCAGGTGACACATCTACAGATCTCCCTGACATACCTCAGAATCATAAGCGGGCATTGTGTGAACTCACTGTGGCAGACCGATTGGCCATCTATGATCATGTGATACAAGAAGCCAGTCAGCAGAGTGCAAAGAAAGAATCCAACAATGAGGATCTTTATGTAGATCTTGTTGCAAAGCTTAAAAAAGGTACTTGAATTGCACTCACAAGACCACACATTAGCCCTCACTTATGTGTGTTTTAGTCCTTGGATTGTTTTAGTCTTGATCAACTATTTGTTTCTGTGCTTGATTTTCAAGGGCCTTCTTTACCAAGAGGATGCAATGTGATTTTGTTTTATTTATTTTAAATGCTTCAAGTGTAAGCATTTCATATAAATACATTATCAATCCAATTATGGCACTTACCTTAGCATGTTCAGCAAATACATACTATCTGTAAAGATCTTATAACAGAGTAATCTTGGGACTGGGAAACATTTTAAATACTCACTAAAACCAGATGTGGAGCTTCACAAGACCCATTCAGTCCTGAGGCAGAGATGCACCATGGGGCCCACTGAGCCCTGAGGTGGAGCTGCATCACAAGGCCCAGCTACAGCTAATTTGCATATAAACTAAGTTGCTCCAAAATTGGAGGAAATCTCGTGAATGCCTCCACTTTCAAGGGCATCGGTACTTAGTTCAATTCGATTAAATTCAAGTTTATTTGTATAGCGCTTTTCACAATACAAATCATTGCAAAGCAACTTTACAGAAAATTAAGTTTCTACAATATATTTAGTAGTAGCTTATCAGTGGTGACTGTCAGTTAATGTACATATGGCAGAAATGTACGGAAAATCAATTAAAGACGTAATCAAACATCCATCCATCTATTCATTTTTTGACCTCACATACATATAATCTTACTATACTGAGTACCAATTAATTGATTGTACCTGATTGATATGAGTAAAGAATGATGTTTTGTATGCATTCTCAATAAGAGGAACAGAGCGGGCCAAAGTCTCATCTGGAGGTCTTGGCTGAGATGAGGGACTACAGGAGGCGCCGACAGTCTTACAGAGCGAAAAATGTTCACATCACCAAGAAGTCTTACACTGAGGTCTGTGAATTGTGTTAATCTTATCCACTTATCCACCCACAAAACACTATTTATGTCTCATGTCACTACATTTGTTCTCACTGTTGGTTTACTGCATATTGTATTTAAATGGTCTCCATACTGTGGATGGTTTGAGAGCCAAAGAGAATATTCTGCATAATTTTATTCATTTTCCTACCTTTTCCAGGTAATTCGGGAGGTGATTGACATCCACTCTGGAGAACTAGGCAGGATTTGGCAAGAAGTGAAGGATGATGAGTTCAAAGCATCACAGCAGTCATGCCACAGGTCACATGTCTAATTTCAGTGCAGTAAATCTCTTTTCTCCCTGACAGAAGCAGCACAGAGTGACTAATATTGATTTTATCTTGGTTTTTGGTTGCAGAGGGGCATCTGAGAAAGGCCGCTCCGCATCTGTTGAGTCACGTGAGTCTCGTGTCAGCTCCCGAGACGAGCATGGGCACAAACGGCACCGCAAACACAGTCAAAGTCGCAGTCGAGGGAGGAAAAATAAGTGTAGGAGGTAAGGCCATGAAACACTGATCTTAACAAGACCTTAGTAAGAAATATTTCAGAAATATTTTGTATATTTTCATCAGAAACTAATTTGAGTTAGGTTCGAGTTAGTGTGAACAAACTTTTATATTGTTGTTACTAACACATGATAGTGTCGTTTCGCAATTTTACCCTCAAATATCTTACTACGCTCATATTATTGGCAAGATAATATTGATACTTTGTGGTTATATAATTTTACGACCATTTGTGATGGGCTGTCTATATGGTTTTCTCCTTTTATTTTGTTCTCAGAGATTCACACTCTCCAGATGTGGAGAGACATCATAAGAAAAAGAAGAAGAAAAAGAAGTCTTGATGTCTATTCTGAGTTTGTTTCCTCTTGTGTTTTTAGGTTTTGTTTTTGTGTGTGTGGATGGTATGCTACAATAAAATTTGACTCAAATGTTACAAATATTTGATTATGTGCTTTTCTTGCATTATTTAACATACATGCCCTGATAGTTTTATGAACATCACCATTCAAAGGTTTGAGATTGGTAAGATTTTTTTTAAGATTTTGAAAGGAGTCTCTTAAGTTCACCAAGGCTGCATTTATTTGTTCAAAATACAGTAAAAACAGCAGTATTGCAAAATATTATTACAATTTAAAATAACTTTTGACTATTTTAATATCTTTTTTTAAAAATGTAATTTATTCCTGTGATAACAAAGCTGAATTTTCAGCAGCCATTATTCCAGTCTTCAGTGTCACATGATCCTTCAGAAATCATTCTAATATGCTAAAAAAAAAGTCTTACTGACATTATATTTTGGAACTTTGTCATACTAGTTCAAGGTATCCGTATAATACAGAGAGATGTACATGTTTACTAAGTTATTGCACGTGATTTTTTTCTTGTTTCCTGTTTTAACCTGTTTTTATGCAACCTTTAGCAGTTCATTGGATATGTCCATCCCTACTTTCTGTTGCTAAGAGAGAGAAGAACTAACCAAAATGGATTTTGAGAAATCTGTTACGTCAATGGCACATTTTTCCAAGGAGGTCAAAAGGTCATCACAAAGTCATAGCTTGCATTTCAGGTTTTCTTTAGCCTTCACTGATTATAATAGTGAACCATGTATATTACAGAAAAAAGTTGAATGTAATAAATTATAATTAAACATTTTTTCAATAAAAATATTGTTGGAGTAAAGAATAGTGACACATCTGATAGGAATATTATTTTTACAGTGCCTTTATTCTTCACTACTCTGTCCAGTGGAGGAGTGTGTTTGTTTGGTGAAGCCTCCGATATTTATCACCCAGCTGAGGAGAAGTGGGAGCCTGGGAGATTCTGGTGAGGGACCAGGAGGTCTGTTCATCTGTTTCAGCACAGGGGGACCGGCATCGCATGCAAGCAGGGAGAATGCTTTGAGGACCACTGCAGCCCCTCATTGAAAGAGTGCTGCCTGCGCTTCTCCGAGGGCTCAGAGCTCCGTGTCCATACAGCGCCTGGAAACCTGAGCGGGAGGCTGCTGGCCATGGGAGCCTCCAGGGTGAAGGTAAGATGCAGGATGGGTAACTAGAATTGAAGGGAATTATATTTGTTTCATATATGCAAAGCAGGAATCGACTCAACTTTATTTATGTTCATGCAGTTGCTCAGATGGTTTGCTTTGGTCATGTGCCGTGAAAAGTCATGTAAAGTGTTATCAGATTTGTGTGGGTTGCTTTCAAGAATGGTCTTATTACAAATTCATTTAATTTATGTTTTCAACTATTTCAAATGTTTGTTATAATCTTACTTTTATGCATGGTGTGCTTATTTTTATGTAAGACTGTCAATTAGTACCAAATGCATAGTAAAGATATTACCAGCTACAGAAATAATTTGACATGTTTTTATGAGCCGTTCACAGAATTTATAATTTGTTTTATATTACTTAATGTGTGCTGTCAACGACCCTTTTATTTTGGTTACTTGGCCCTTATAAGTCATGTTACATAAACACATTTTTTTTATTTGTGTTTATGTAATTATTAAGGACTTGTAAAAAATCTCAAATGTGGGTTAAACTAGCCAGATTTTAGTACAATTATAATTTACAAGAGCCTCTAAAGGCCAGTTCCAGATCTGAAGCTGGCGGAGAAGATGGAATCGTGTGCATTGCTCATGCTGCACATCAGTGTCCCAGAGGACCTGTGGGTTGGTGAGGAACCCAATGCTGTGGTTGTATGAGCCATTAGCGCCACCCCTCAGACTGCAAGGTTGTGGAGAATTAAAAGAAATGTGACTGATATACAAGCTGTATGGTGTTCTCTGTGTTCCCTTGGTCTTTATTTATTTATTTTATTTTATTTTTTTGCAGTTCACTTAAAACAGTCCTGCCGTGTAACAAATAAATTTTTAAAAGAGCAAATTTGAGGTCATGTGAATTGTATGTACAGTACATTCAAAAGTTTGAGGTTGGTGATATTTTTTGAAAGAAGTGTTTAATGTTCACCAAGGCTGCATTTATCTGATATTGTGAAATATGATTACAATTTATATAACTGTTTGCTACTTTAAAGTGTTTTAAAAATGTATTCCTGCAATACCAAAGCTTAATTTTAATTAACCCTTACTCCCGTCTTCAGTGTCATGTGCTACATGATCCTTTAGAAATCATTTTAATATGCTTATTTGGTGCTGAAAGGACATATTTCTTATTATAATTTAATTAATAATTTTAATTTAATTAATTAATCATTTAATAATAATAATAATTTATGCATTTAGCAGACGCTTTTATCCAAAGCGACTTACAGTGCATTCAGGCTATACATTTGTTTTACCAGTAGTCTATGTGTGTTCCCTGGGAATTGAACCCATGACCATCTCCTAACGCAATGCTCTACCACTGAGCCACAGGAACATTATTTATTATGACAGCTGAATGCTAATTTTTCCCCTCAAGATTCTTTGATGATCAGAAAGTTATATTATAATAACAGCATTTTTTAAATAGATGTTTTAGCATTATAAATGTATTTATTGTCACTTTTGGTCAATTAATATATATATATATATATATATATATATATTTTTTTTTTTTTAAGAAATTTAAATAAATCTTACTGACCTCAAATTTTTTGAAAGGTAGTTAGAAACTTCCCTTTTCTCTTTTTATTTTTTTGTTTGTTTGTTTGGTTTTTTGCCTGTAACTTAATCATGATAGATATCTGCCATTGAACAAGTAATCTGAAAAGTGAGCTGACTTTTTACATAAGCATTTTGTATTTGTTGGAAAGGTCAAAGGTCACATGCTGTGTAAAGTGTACTGTATGATGAACATGCCATACTGTTGTCTCACAGAGAGAGGGAGTTTACAGACTGTATTAAGGGAGAAAAGAAAACTTTCAGCAGCCTGAGTCTGTAATGCAATGCAGCATTCAGATGACCTGATTGAAGTCACTCTTAAACCCTCAATACTGCATTTACATCAAGGGCGTTTATTGTGTATGTATATATTTATATATTTTTTTTATATAGTCCAGACCTCTGCTGGGAAGAAAATAAAAAGACTGGACCTCTTGGGACTTTAATTAAATACCCCTGCCCTAAAGCGTGCCGTGAGCCGAGGTGTAATTGAAAATGAATGCGGGAAAGTCATGTGAGAGGAGCCAATGCCTCCATCGTGATATGACTGGTTGTGTTCGGCTGTGATTGCTTCATGCAATAAATCCCGCCTCTTGTGTTCGTGCGCATTCGTGAATCAATCAGAATCAACAATATAATGGCGCTAATGGGAAGATTAATTTTGAAAAAAGTGAGTAAACAACTCGCACACTTAAATTTAACCACTTTGTTACATCAAAAAATACTTAAAATGGCCTGCAAACATTTTCTGTGGGAGTTTTTAGTGAGTAATCAGCTTGGTGAAATTTGAAGTATAGTGACTAAAAAATATTTACCGACCTTTGATGACTGATGATCCGAAAAATTTAAAAATAGTTATTTATTAAAAAGAAGAGCTGAACATAAGTTCACAAATAAAATATATTGTTTACATTGTTACTGCCTTGAGTTATTATTTTGGAATAAATGTAAAATGCTTAAAAACACTAACTTGATGAGATTCACTTGGCTTTAATAAAATACTGATTATATTGTTCATGTAAAAATATAAAATAATGTTAATAAAGTAATGTTTATTTAACCAAAAAAAATGTTACTGGTACATGAATTTACATGTGATTTAAAAAAAAAAAAAAGCACTTTGATGACTGCCTCCTCATTTCAGAAAACCACTGATTTACATGTATGTTCTTGGCTGGCTATTTTACAAAACTAATTAAATTTAATACAAAGTGCACAAAGACATAAGCCCACTGTATAAATGTCAATAACCCGCAGAGATAGCAGTTTCATGCCTGTACTTCTCTGGTATTTTTGTGAGGCGATTTTCTTGGAATTCTTGTACAAACGCTTCTCAGCAATGTGCCGCTGTGTTTAATAATGACCACTAGAGGGAAATTTACATGCGGCAACATTCTTTAAGCTCTTACTAAAATGCCACCGATTCCTGTTCATGTTTATTAGGGGGTCGTATATAAAATGTTTTCTCTCAGCCGTTTCCCCCCATTCTTAATAAACCATTCTGTCAACATGGTTTAATTACTATCATTATGTGAAAAATCTATTATTTCTCCCATAGTAAAAAAATGTAGAAGTAGCCTACATTTTGGTTTCATTGTAGCCAAATGATGGTTTTGAAAATCTAGGCATGGTTGATAAATTGGTCTTGATTTATGTAGATCATTCAAAGTTGTATTTATTCATTCATTTATTATATCAGCTAGAACATGTTCCATGACCTCAGTAGTGACGCTTGATCTAATCACATGAGGAAGTGCGAAACATGGAAGGGGGTTCATTTAAGCACAGAGTCTTAAAAAAACAACAACAACATCATCTTCAGTTACTGCATATTTATTTGTTCCAGCAAAAGAACAAATGAACAAGGAACTGAAGTAATGTAATATAATATTTTTTTAAATTTCTTTTAACAAAGTGGAAAAACCACACTTGAAAATAATGTGATAGTGGTAAGGAAAACCCCAGTTTAAAAAAGAATTTTTTTGAGAAACCACACCATAAAGGGGAGACCCCTTCCACTGGCCCAGTTGGTAAAATAACAACTAAACGACAGCCAATCACTGTTCTTTATGTAAACAAATGATCAGTATCTCTAATACAATTTTGTGAATCCATTTGCAACACTGCATTTAATTTTTTCAGAACTTTACCTGACAGATGAAGAGTTTTCACCATGAAGTTTGTTTTGTGCTGATATCAGGTGTGGGTTGTGTCACTCAGCTCTGTGTTCCTGCTGTGTGTCCTGCCCTCTCAGGCCCAGCATGATTATTCTGGTTTACAATCAGGTGAGACTATCACATCTCCAACATGTTAACATTTGTTAGATAATAAAACATTAAAATGGCCAATTTACATTTTTAATTAGCCTTTTCCCCCTCTCTTTTACAATCACAGGAGAAGAACACATGTATGAAGGCTCCTTAGTTGATCGATATGATGAACAATCTGGATACACTCACAGTGGCAACTGAGATGTCACTGTTACTACTAATACTACCACCAAAACATTTATTTAAAAAAATAGATACCCGCAAAATGGAACCTCAGTAGTTGTGCTGTATAACCTATTTTTATTTTTATTTTAATATTCACTTTTCAAAAATGTTCAACCCTCTTCTAGAAGTTGAACATTAACTACTGGTGTTGAAAAAAGTGAATACATCAAGAAATAGGAAGAAAACGAGATCCATTATAAGATATTTAGCTGCTCTTTCAGTGCATGCAAGTTATTAAAGTTGTTTTTCTATTCGAAAAGTCTGTTTCACAGAGAATGTCTTCAGTAATTGTTCTCACACTGCATTGTTTTCTTCGTTCTGCCAAAGCCTCACAGATTATGGACAGATCAGAGAATACCAAGTAAAATCATGAGCTGACTTCTAATGTAGGCCTGTTCATGTAAGGCCTGCTCTTATATGAGTTATTCTCTCATCAACAATTACAGCGGCTCGGTTAATGGCAACTAAACTGCTTTTACACAATGATCGATTTAATGAATAATTAATCAAATGTATCTGTTATTACATTCTGGCATTATCTGAATAGTTTAGTTTATTAAAAACATGATTTCTCTAACATGATAAGATAAAAATCTGCAAATACTTTGTTGTCGCGAAAGTATTGTTGTATGAATCACCATAGATTGTAGTCAAAAGTCAAAGTCAAAGTCTGCTTTATTGTCAATTTTGCCACATGTACAGCACATACATAGCGAGAATAGAAATTGCGTTACTCTCAGACCCTTGGTGCATACAGTTAACACTTAACACTAACAGTAGACATAATATAGATAAATACAGTTTAAATACATATAAAATACAACCTATACAATATACAAATAAGGACATTGTAAGAAAAGAGAAAAAGTGGCATAAGGCACATGGCAGTTATAGTGCAAACCAGTGATATAAACAACTGTGAAGATATAACGAGTGTAGTGCAAAAGAGCTTATCAGTCTGTTAAAGTGATAAAGAGCTCAGAGAACAGTCTTTAATTAAACTGTCAGAGAGGTAGTTTGCAGTCCAATGCTGCACAAAGTGACTGGTGCAGGTCAGTGTGTGTGTGTGTGTATTTGGGAGGGGGGAGTGGAAGGGTCCTGGGGGGGGGATTTAGGAAAACTTTACTATTACCTATATGATTTTGTGTTTAATAGCTAATTCCCGGAAAAGACTTATATGGGGTTTTCTTACTCTTCTTTATAGGGCCTTCCAGGGTTACCAGGGGACCCTGGAGAAACTGGCCAACCTGGATTAAAGGTAATGGTCTCACAAAAAAAAAAAAAAGTTATGAGTGGAAAAGTGTGGATCTTGGTTTACTAGCAGAGCTATATGGTGTTATTTTATATGTGTATAAAGATTATCCAGAATTATGTTCAATGCAATTTAACATTAGACATTATGGTTTGCGTTCATAATTGTGATTGAAACTGAATTTATTTGTGTCATGCAGGGTGATTTCGGAATAGAAGGCCCGCATGGAGGAGTGGGTCTCCCTGGAAAGACTGTGAGCAAAATAGCATCTTCAGTTACACATATCACCAGCAGCTTTTCCTCTCCACATTACTTTGAATGTTTTTTATTCCTGTTTCAATCATGATCACATACAGTAGCTGAGATGTTCTAGATCCCATCTGAGAATTCAAAGCAACATCTGTGCAGTCATGCTCCAACTCCTCTAGTTATCATATAATAGATTCCTGACAAAATTTCTGATTTGTCAATTAAATTAATCTAAGGTAATATTTTTCTGACTGACTACAGGGTCCTGTTGGCCCAAAAGGTAAACCTGGAAAACCAGGCGTTAAAGGTATTAAGGTCAGTTGCTTTACTCTACAAATGTTTACAATTGTTGTGTGGTGTACTTACTGAAATGTAATGACCAGAAGGTTAAAATTTTAAGGTTTTAATACTTAATTTATTTATTTATTTTGATACTGATTTCAGCTACCAATAAGAGGGAAGATATCAACATTGTGCCTTTGAGCAAGACGCTTAACCCAGTGTTTGCCTTCAAGGGGACTGTCCCTTCAATAAGCTTCTGCTAAATAACTATTAAATAAACACTTATTTTTATATGACATTCACTGAAAAAAATAGATATAAAATATCTGCATACATATCTGTGTTTTAATGTCAAATACTTCCCCATTCTGATTAAGTGTCAGTGTCACGAGTTTCATTTCCCATTGGCATGTGTCAGGGAGTTTTTATGTTTGTTTTATTTTGTCTGTTTTTTTTCTTCTATTTCTTGTAATTAATATATCATCTGTGGAACTATGTGGGTAATGGTAGTTGATATGACCTTTCAAGTGGAGACAGCAGTGACCTGCAGTCTGATTATACATGTGGTTTTATGAACCGCGATTATTTGCTATCATTAATTGTGTCACACTGCAGGACTATTTAAAGGGATAGTTCACCCAAAAATGAAATTCTGTCATAATTTACAAACCCTCAAGATTGTCTGCTGAACACAAAAGAAGATATTTTGAATAATGTGGGTAACTGAACACTCCTTTGACTTCCATAATATGGAAAAAATAACAATGGAAGTCAGTTTGGTTTGGTAGAAGAAAGAAATTCATATAGGTTTGCAACAACTTGAGGGTGCATAAATAATTGCAGAATGTAATGACAGAAGTGAATTGCAAACAAGCTGAAAGTGAAAATGGAGAAGTCCATCTTAATTGTCAGCTTCTCATGTAAATTCTCATGTTATTAACATTTCTAGTTGAGTCTTGATTTGTCCAGACTTGCCTTGAAATTTTGAATTTAAAAAGTACTGCGAAATCTCCCCATCTCTCAAAAGGGCTTCACTGGCAAAACAGGAGAACAAGGTCCTGAGGGACGACAGGGACAGAAGGTTGGCACCAAGACTTACAGGCATAACTAATTATTAGTTTGACAAACTTTATTACATCTGCTGCTGTTGACGTTTTCTCTTTGCATAATCAGGGTCAGACAGGAGCACCTGGATTCCCAGGAGACCATGGAGAGCAGGGTTACTTGGTGATAAATCACTCAGAAGCTTTCTATTTCTCTTTCTCATATTGTACCATCAGGAAAATCCCTGTAATAATCTCACTATAATACTATATTTTTCACCTGTCATGCTATCAGGGTTATCCAGGAGTTCCAGGAGACCGTGGGGTGATGGGACCAAAGGTCTGTTCTCATAAAATCACTTATTGTTGTTATCAGTAACTAAAATTGAGAGATTGGCACAGTGGATCCCCTTTCCTCATAATGTTCTACAAACACATGCTATTTTACATATTTCCAACTAAAAGCTTTGCCTTGAATCAACATTTGGTGACTAACTGGTGACTAAGTTTTGGTAGGCAAATTTCTCTTTCCATTTACCATCATCTTCAGGGTGCTAAAGGTACAGGTGGCTTGCCAGGGAGTGATGGAGAGCTGGGAGAGGATGTGAGTAGCAAGCTGTTTTTGATGCATGTGTTATTATTCAGAGGGTCGTTTCGGTCGTGATGGGCTTCCTGGTCCTATTGGACCTCCAGGTCTTCCAGGTCCCAGAGGAGATGAAGGCCCTAGAGGAGACCAGGGAGTGAAAGGACAAGAGTGGGCCGAAAGGAGAGCTAGGTGAACCTGTGCGTATCATCATGATTATTATGAGCAAGGACTTAATTTTGAGTATATGGAAGTGTTAAAGGCCTGAATGCAGATAAATATTGATTTCTGTCATAAAATATATTGGTGCAACTCACTGCAGGGTCGAGGACTGACAGATGAGCAGATATTGCAGCTGTGTCAAGGTGTGGTCACCGCTCCGATCTCCCAGTATGCTTCATCTATACGTGCCAAATGCGTACAGGGCTGTCCAATCAACAACCGTACCCTCATCGGACCCCCAGGAGTCACAGGATCTCCTGGAAGTCCAGGAAAACCTGTGAGCTGATATATGAAGTTGCCATAAAACTGACATAAAAACTCTTACTTTTTTAAAATGACACACTGCATTTTATTCAGGGTAAAGCAGGAAAGACAGGTGCTAAAGGAGTAAGAGGCCCTCAAGGCATGAAAGGTGTAGAGGGCCAGAAGGGAGCTCCAGGGGACAGAGGTACTGCACTGGGGTTACTATTAAAATTGTTTTAACTAAAAGGGATAGTCTAGCCAAAAAATGAAAATTTAGTCATCACTTCCCCTGATGTCATTCCAAACCTGCATGACTTTCTTTCTTCTGTGGAACACACAAAAAAGATATTTTGAAGAATATGTTGGTATTTGTTGTCCATACTATGGAAGTCAGTGGGACCCAAAACTGTTTGGTTACCATCATTTTTCAAAATATCTTCTTTTGTGTTCCACTGAAGAAAGTCATATAGGTTTGAAATGACATGAGTGTGAGTAAATGGCAGAATTTTCATTTGTAGGTGGACTATCCCTTTAACAAAAAAAGAAAAACAAAGAGTTTATGCATACAAATGAGCTCTCTGTGTTTTTCTAAAGGTGCTAAAGGTCTAAAAGGACAGAGAGGTGAACCTGGAAAAGGTCTACCAGGACATGATGGTCACCAAGGTCTCAGAGGTGGGATAATTTTATGTCTGCTATTTCAATAACTGTGGATTAGATGTAGTTAACTCTGTCTTATTTCTCCAAAAAGGACTGCCAGGCCATCCAGCAGAGCCAAAAGATGGAACTGATGGGCCGCGAGGACCCCGTGGGTTTCCCGGGCCTGTGGGTCAACCTGGCATGGCCGGTGATGCAGGAATATCTGGCATGTGCGAGGCACGAGACTGCAGCATTCATGCGCCTGTAGTGCGCAAAGAGATGGGATTGGTTAAAGGCCCTCTCAGTCAGGCCTGACAACAGGGACGAATGTGAGTGACCCGGGACAGGACATGATCTCCAGCAGAGGCCATGAAAATAGAAGACATCACATACAGACAGACTGGAGCCAAGAACTGGAGATCAAGTCTCTTCAGATTTGTTTACCAATTTGAAGTCCAAAAATGAAACTATACAAATGAAAACTATACCAGCACTTTTGGTTTCATTCATCGGCAATGTTTTGGTTTCATTATAAATACAGTACAGACATGTAAATAATTTTGTAAAGCATCTTAAATATACATATGTGTTCTGAAATATCAATCTTTATTTTGATTCATCAGGCTGAATTAAAGATACATTTTTTTTTTAAACTTTTACTGTTTGATGAATATAGTGTAACCACAAAAAAATGATGATCATTCAGGCCATCATACCTTTTTGAATAACTGTAAAATCCATTTAGAAAAAGATTTTTCTATATAGTTTATATACATATACGTGTATATATATATAAAGGACAAAATTTATTTGTGACGGAAAAATTATTCATGTCAATAAACATGTAATCATTTATAGTGTACAAGAAAAGGAACCGTTTAAAAGTTTCAAAAACTCAAAGTAGTATTGGTACATATTTCTTGGCAGTGTGTTTGAGGTGATTCTTATGACCTTGTTTTATGCAGTGACCCCAAAGAGTATTTTAACACTTAGCCACAAATAAAATAATTTACATTTATTTTCAGTATATATCAAAACAAGTGGATTTTATTTTAAAGAAATATAACACAAGCACAATTTCAAAATACAAATAAAACTTTAATTTGAATATATTTATATAGGCTCTATGTATCAGGTCATAGACCCTATAGTTAAAGACCCTACAAAATCACTAAAACGTACATTCATCAGAGGTAGATATGAAGCAAAGAAAATTCAAAAACATTTATATTAATACAGTACTATACTTTAAGACATTAGCAGAGATACCGCCCTGAGTGGGCCGCACACAATCCGCCATGTTTATCTTAACGCTAGAGCATTTGAAAGCAGCATTCATGTGTCTGCTTCCACTCAAAATAGGCATTTTCATAATGATATAATACATGATATGTGGGGTATTTTGCACTGAAACGTAACAGACACATTCTGGGGACACCTGAGACTTATATTACATCTTGTAAAAAGGGGCTTAATATGTGCCCTTTAAATAGACTCTGCTGAACACTCTCTTCTTTATCCCATATCACACTGAGTGGCTATTGCTTCTGTTGTTTTTATATGTATATCTAACACACAGCAGACACACCGCAATGGCTATGAGCACCAAGGTAACAGACAGGAAAATACCTAAAAAAAAAATAAAAAAAATTTTTTTTAGAGAAATCCTCTGAAATATTTCGGTACTTAACAGTATTATATATTTCTCTCACACACACACACGCAGTGTTTGTTTTGTATTACCAATGTGACCTCTGTTCACAGGGTTGATCAGAGATTGAGGGACTCTTTCACCTAAAACGAAAGAAAGAAAATGTTTTAGCACTGGCTACCCAACAATAAACAATATATCACTGGTAGAAAATAAACTTACCATAAAAATGTACACGGTATTCAGTCAAATAATCCTTTAAAATAGATACAAATGTTGGTTAATGTTCAATTCAATGCTCATAAAAGTCATAAAAGACATGACCTGTGGTGCATGAGAAAACGACTCACTCTTGTGCATATTACAGCCAGGGTGATATTGACACAGTCAGTCAGAACGATTCTCCCAAAGAACAACTCTTTGCATGGATTATGACACTCTGGGGTGAATTTAAGAAATGTTGCAATAGACTGAAGGATGAAAAAAGCATGAAAGTCAGTGAGCTGCAGCATATACGTGTGTATCTCAATAAATTAGAATGTCGTGGAAAAGTTCATTTATTTCAGTAATTCAACTCAAATTGTGAAACTCGTGTATTAAATAAATTAAATGCACACAGACTGAAGTATTTTAAGTCTTTGGTTCTTTTAATTGTGATTTGACCACTGGGCAACAGTCCAGTTCTTTTTCTCCTTAGCCCAGGTAAGATGCCTCTGATGTTGTCTGTGGTTCAGGAGTGGCTTAGCAAGAGGAATACGACAACTGTAGCCAACTTCCTTGACACGTCTGTGTGTGGTGGCTCTTGATGCCTTGGCCCCAGCCTCAGTCCATTCCTTGTGAAGTTCACTCAAATTCTTGAATCGATTTTGCACAATTCTGACAATCCTCAAAAGGCTGCGGTTCTCTCGGTTGGTTGTGCATCTTTTTCTTCCACACTTTTTCCTTCCACTCAACTTTCTGTTAACATGCTTGGATACAGCACTCTGTGAACAGCCAGCTTCTTTGGCAATGAATGTTTGTGGCTTACCCTCCTTGTGAAGGGTGTCAATGATTGTCTTCTGGACAACTGTCAGATCAGCAGTCTTCCCCATGATTGTGTAGCCTAGTGAACCAAACTGAGAGACCATTTTGAAGGCTCAGGAAACCTTTGCAGGTGTTTTGAGTTGATTAGCTGATTGGCATGTCACCATATTCTAATTTGTTGAGATAGTGAATTGGTGGGTTTTTGTTAAATGTGAGCCAAAATCATCACAATTAAAAGAACCAAAGACTTAAACTACTTCAGTCTGTGTGCACTGAATTTATTTAATACACGAGTTTCACAATTTGAGTTGAATTACTGAAATAAATGAACTTTTCCAAGACATTCTAATTTATTGAGATGCACCTGTAGATCATTGAACTTCAATTCTTCAATCTACTCACATGGTCCTGTGCAGACCAATATTGATCACAGTCGGGGTTCTTTATGGCATATTCAGACTCTACATGGTGTAGCTCTTCCGTACAAGTGTAGTTTTGTGTCGTCTCTGTGACTGTAGTGAAAACTGAGGGACGAGAGGCATAAAATGATTCAATCCCTTCATCTAGAATAATTTGTCATTACCGTATATTTAGAAAGGGAATCATATAGGTGCAACACATGAGAAATGTAATGAGTTTTTTTAATGCTAATAACTTCTCTGCGTGTCAAAGTAAATAATGGAAGCTTATCCAGGTGTGTGTGTGTATACTGGGTAAGGACCAAATGTCTTCACTTATATTGTGAAATACTTTGACAACCCCCACTAGTCAGGTTTTTTACTGGTCCTCACTAGTTAAAAAGGCTTATAAATCATAAATATGTTTTTTATTTACATTTAAAGGTGCAATAGGAGATCTTGGAAAATGCTAACTTTAGCCTGATAGCACTGAAAGCGAACGTCCCACCCTCCCTGCAATCGCCGTCCAAAGCCACGCCTCCTGAACACATTTACACTCACAGACCAGAGACAACATTACTACAATAGGCTACATCAGGTTCCCAATTCCAGCCCATGTTCCGAAGTGAAGTAAACTTCAACTGATTTCCCCTGCTCGGGGAGTAGGGAGCAATGAACACGTTGCAGGGATCATATCAATCGGAACGCAGTTCATGCACATAGCTCACTTCTAACGAGCTGGTTATATGAATCAGGTGTGTTAACTAAGAGAGACATGCAAAATATGCAGAGCAGTGGGGCACGTGGACTGGGATTGGGAACCGCTGTGGTAAGTAACGTAACATTTCCGTCACACACTTGAGGCAATCAGTTTGGACGAACATTTCTTGATCCTACACCTTTCACAGAATATATAAATACAGATAAATACATTTAGACCACTTAACTTAATGATTGCTTTCGGGATCTGAAGAGACTTTCAACCAGCATAACAAAAAATGTTTCTGAAGACAATCACCTACTGCACCTTTAATGTTCTGCACGTTTCTGTGATGGGTAAGTTAGGGGTAGACGTTGGGTTAGAAAATATAATTAAACTGATATAAAATCAGTGGAAGTATATGCCCTCACTAAGAAACAAACGTACGTGTGTGTTTCTATAGTGTAAAGTGTAACGTTTATGAGACAGACAGCAAGGGCTACAAGGTTTCAGTTTAAAACTACACGCTCAGCAACAACATTACATAATGGTGGGAATCCCGAGTTTTGTCAAGTGAAAATTACTTTCTCTACCAAACATATTTTTAAATTAACTGCATGTATATAACATTTAAAAAAGATTAAGATGCAATGTTAAAATTAAAAACCTTGAAAGACAGCGGAGAACTACCGCAACATTTTCTTTTCTTACATTTTAGGCGAAAGAGTCCCGCAATAACACAAAAGAGACAAAATTAAAACCTAGAAAAAGCTGGCAAAAACAAACAAATGACAAAACACACGGATAACAAAACGTGAATGTGAAAAGCCAGCATAACTACAAGCGCTCGCACTTAACGACAAAATAAACGTGCCGCTGCGTCATTATTATTTGAATAACACCAAGCCTCATGGCTACTACAATCAAGATATGTGAAGCAAGCAAACTGGAGATTTGGATAAAATATCTTACCAGGCACAACAAAAACCGATAACGATAGAAAACGAACAAAAACATATTTAATCCAGAGCATCGCGCTGACTCGTCTAGGTGAATTTCACAGTGTTTACAAGTTTACCACCTCTAGGCTTCCCTACTTCCCTACTGTGTATTGATGACATCAGTCACTCTTGCTTGCTCGTGCTAGGGAATTCCCCACTTCCTCAAACCAGAACTACAAAGAGCAAGAGTCCTATAAATTCAACGCGTGGACATCAAGCTCCAGTCAGAACCATGCCTTACTTCTCGGAATTCATCGCCTGTCTTGTCATTTTAGGTAAGACTCCACCCGTATTCCTGAGAGTATCTTCACGCAGACTCTGTTGATTCAGGTTGACATGAGGTGTTTTATTTTCAGCTGTGACGGAGGGAGTCCGGCACGAGATTCGTTTCATCTGTGGTGAGGACGCAGTCTTGAGCTGTGCGGCGAAATCAAAGCCCGCGGTCCTGTACCGTTCGGTCACATGGTATAAGGTAAAGGTCAAAATTCGTATTTTTTTCTAGAACCTTGCGTTTTATCCTCACATATGAATGTTTTGTACTAGGTGTTTCAATAACCACTAAAACTTCTTTCTCAAAACCTATTTATCACGTTTTTTTTTCTGGATCTATTAGGCCTAAGCTATTCAAAAACACGTTAGAAATACAGTAGCCTGCATACAAAGAGTCACTTGAATGCCTTGATGAACGTTTTCCATTTTTAATTTTGATAAAAAAAAAAAAAAAACATTACGTTTTGAAACAGATGTTTTAAAATATTCATATTTGAAAAACGTTTTTCAAAGTTTTTAAGTTGGCTACTTTTTGCTTTTATATTTTTGTAAGGGTACTTATACAAATGTGTCCCTACATGTTTTAAGTTACTTGAGAGATGTATTGTTTCAAATGAAGATGTCATTTAACTTTAAGCTAAACCTCTCTTCTGCAGGTGTCTGAAGAGCCTTCCCAGCTGTTAAGTGGACTTGTAAGGAAGAGACTAACTGAAAACAGTGGCGATGTGAAAAAATATAAAGATGTCAAACGAGAGGTCAAGCTACTTGAGAGCTCAATGAGCCTTCTTCTGTCTAATGTAACTGCAGAGGACAGTGGGATATACAAATGCTTTCTGTCTGCTCCCCTTGGCTATCAGAACCAAGAAGGCGAAATCGTTCTGAAGGTCGATGGTACGTTTATGTGGATTTATAATGGCCACAAAAAGTATTTGAACACTTACTTAAGTCACACTTAAAATATACAAAGTATTAGACACTTTTGTGGCTTTTAGAATTCGAATCAAGTTCACTGGGGTGTAAGTAGCCTACATCTTACCAAAGGTGTAGTTCATCTCAATGCAATAATATTCACACAATTTTAAGTGTGGCTTCCAAATACTTTTAAGGCCACTGTATGTACTGTATACAGCAACTGTGAGCAATAGCTCACAAACTAACAATCTGATGTTCATGTGTGTTTTTTTCTTTCTTTCTCATTTTTAGAGCATGCTACAGTTGAGAAAATGGAATTTAATAAAAGTGATTCACTATATGTAGTTCTGGCTGTCACAGTACTCATTATGGCACTCCTGATGTTTTGCATAAGCTATGTAAGTAATATATATATATATATATATATATAAGTATCTTTATACTTTGAGTAAAGATATTATGCATGTATTTTTAAGTTATTTACCAAAGGCATGTTTACCACAGGTTTGTTTAAGGAATGTATTCCAAAGCAACAATAAGCTCTCTAAAGACTCTGCTGAAAATGCCACATCAAGGCAAGAACGTAATCATCACCAATCATTTGATTTGCAAGACCATGCCTGAAGTTTATGTGTGATGGTAACCAGAGTACATGGACTAGTGCTCAGTAGAAGTCAAATGTAGTTTTGCGCACAGGACATGGACAGTTCACAGAGCTTGTGCTGAAGTGGACCACTGGCAAGCACAGGAAATGGCAACCTACTTGCTAAGGTCAATGTGCAAATGGCAGATGCATGCACAAAGGTTTCAACATCATCAGCACCACCTTTTGAAAATCTTTTAAAAACTGCATCTTTACAACATGAAACAGTGAGACCAAGTGAAAAATGGCTTTTTCTGTATTAAAATTGTGCATGCTTCATTATGGTTGCTTGTTGGTGAGTGTGAACACCATGGAAGTGAAGAAGGACTGACCCAAATACAGACCATGTTTGAATGTTATGCTCGGTGATCAATGTTATTGTCAGGCACACCTGTAGGTATTCTACCAAATAAATTATATGATAGCAAATTTCTCAATCTATAGATTATATAGAAGAAGAAGAAAAACTTTTAAATATATATATATATGTTTTGTTTGTTTCAATGTTGTCATTCTTATAGAAATACAAACAAAAAAATCTACCTCGTATAATGTGTTAATGTGAGTGTTAATGTTCAGTGAACAGAATAAAGTGGATACAAAATGTAAATGTTATTGCTAGTTTTGTTCTGTTAAGACTGCACATCTATGTTTGTTTTTTTTTATAAAAGACAAAATCTAAATATTTCATCTAAATATAAATTTGAAACTTAGAAAATGTACAGGTCACAAATAATGTATTTCTAGCATCACCCATAGGCTATTAGTTCAAGTGATTTTGTTATTGCCAGTAATATTTTATAAACTGGCTGGTGAAACTAATAACAGTTTAATTGAGTACAAATCTAAAATGTAATTTTCAATATTCTGGAATAAAATAATAGGTTTTTTTTTCTGTTACTCATCTGAGTTATCATGTATATATGTTCATGTATCATGTATATATGTTTTGGTTTTCAAATTTTTAAATTCTAACTTTTTTAAAAGGACCATCATCACATAAGTTTCATATTTTATGTCTATGATTAAAAAAACAGCACTCAACGAGAAGAAATGACAAATTAACTTTGGAAGTAGCACGTGTTTTTTGAACAAAGACAGAAAAAGACACAATGGCGCTCTCTAGTGGCTGAAAAACCACTACTTTCTAACATCTTTTACTACAAAGAACAAGAGCAGTTCATTGTTCATATATTACACCTGTTCACTACTAAAGGAAAACTTAAAAACAATCCTTCATTGTTTGTATATCATTAGCTATATCAAAAGGCCCCTTTCAAGTAAAAAGTACACTTATTTTCTAAGGGGGTCCCTAGAAAAATGCTCCACTGTGAGATTGCTTGATTTATTCATTGATTAATTAAAACATCCTTATCTATTTCTTATTAGTTGGAATGTTCATTATTTATTTTCCAATCTTTCCTTTATTTTTCTGTTCTTGATGCAAGGTGGTGGAATCAATATCTTTTAATTAGAGGAACCAAACCAAACCACTGTGATTTGTCAGACAAACTCCTCAGGTTTTAACTTCAGTGGAGCTGTAAATTCAATAGTTTTAAATTGGCTCGAGCATAACCAGCCCTGTCTGCCCATTTATCAAGCTCACAAATGAGCTCACAAACCCGTGTGACATATCGTTACTATAAATTATACAAACACAGAACTTGTGGATGTTATTGATGGTGGTGATGACAGGGTTCCTCAGCCATCTGTCTGTAATAGTATAAGCATGCTTGAAAAGTAAAAAATAAGACAAACTGCTTTTCCATAACCACTGACCCACAACATAAGAAATGACTTTCACCTCAAACACTCAGTTAGAATTCTAGATCTTATTTTTTTCCAAGGTCAAATGGAGTGTTTCATTTTTAAACTAATGTTGAGTCTGACATACTTTCATGGAGCAGTAACACAATCCAAACCGTATTTTACATAATTATCCAATGGAAACCTGGCACTATGGGAAATGCTAAAATAAGTCCTCATGATTTACATATACCTTGACTTATAATCATCACTTACTGGATTTGATAATATGACTGGCTCTCAGTCAAGTTATTCACCACACCAGTCATAGTTATGATATCAAATTGTTTGGCTGATTTTAGGTATATGTTAAGTAAAAAAATAAAAGAATTCTTATCCATGCAAGCACAGATGTGAAGGAGCGAGTAAACAGAAGTTGATAAATTATTCTTCTCTTTTCTCCTTTGCTATCCACTTTATTGGCTTTTTTCTAAAAGATGCTTCAGTCAAACAGTCACAACTGCTATTTGCTGAAATGAACGAACATTTTAGTATGTTTGGAATATTTCTGGAAAAAAAAGAAAGAAATGAAAAAAATAAATTAAATTGCATTTTGTGTTGATTATGCCAAGCAATAAGCTAAACACTAATTAACCAATAATATTGTTGAACGAACATTTTAATATGTAAATTAAGTAATATATGTTTTAAAAGAATATTTCTGTCTGAAATAAACTAATAAATAAAAAAAATCAATCAATCATTCTGCATTTATTATGGTTCCAACAGGTTACCCAAACAATCTTTAATGCAACCTTACAACTGGATCTGAAGAGTTAAGCAATAATTAACCAATAATAGGTCTACTTTTTGTAAAATATTTGAATACTATTAAAGAAAAACATTACAAACCTATTATGATAATAAAACAATGTTGTGAGTATGTATTTTTAATTACACATTGAGTTTATTTTGTGTCTTTTTTATTCAATGAAACATACTGTGTTTGAGAGTAAAACTAATTATTTTGTAATAAAAAAAAAATAATAATAAATTGCAAAAAAAAGTCTTCTTAAGGCTCAAAAATAAAGAAATTGATAAAATTCTTTGCACTGAGTGTAAAACTTTGAAAATCTTTATTTTTCTTTGTGCATTTAAAACACATTTCATCACGAAACCACAAATGTTGCTCTCTTTTCTGCTCTTTTTTTATTTTTATTTTTTTGCGGGTCTAAATCTTTTACTTGTGAGTTGAAAAGTTTTGCTTGTGAGTGAAGCTGTATCTCAGTGGGCGGTCTCTACCTACCAGGATGAAAGGCCTTTTTCTATTGGTCACTCTCGATTGAAGTGACAGGTTGACCACGCCCACTACGCTTTCCCACCACTGCCGCCACCAGTCAGAAGAGCGAGGCGAGCGAGGTTGTAGCAATGGTGAGCAACAGGTTGTTTACTGGCTAATGGTAAGCTTACACTAGATGATTGAAAGACTAGCCGAATCACTGTGTTGCTCACATTACGCAACAAGATTTCTTCTCATCTGTCGTCGTCTTGTCATAGCTGTGCACATGCTACACAACACAACGCTAATGAGGTGCACACACTACAAAACATTCAGTGAAGAGGCATTCCCGACAATCAGCGAAAATACGTTTTCTCACATAAATTCTCGCGAGAAATTACAGCGATTATATGCCATATATTCAAGCATGGACAATCAACTGCTGCTCCCATAGGTCTGTGCAGTTATTTTATCCGAAAGAAAGAAGAAACCACGACAAAAGAGAATATGGCAGAAACAATGGCTTGGAAGACGTGGACAACAAGGACTGTCAGTACTGCAGAAAGAGTTGGAGGTAATTAAACAGTACAATGAAATGTGGTATTATATACACAATCTATGCATTTGTTAAATATATTTTTAGTTAGTTGATTTGATTAATTTGTGGCTTTTCGTTTTTGTTCATGAAGATGCATGATAAGAGTGTTTATACCATCTGCACTGTGATTGGCTGGATTAGTTCCACCTTGACATTACCTTGCTCACATTACGAGATCATGTGGCGATAATATCAAACAGGTTTCAAAATGTCGTAGCGCCTGTGATAGCTCGAGACAGGTTCGGATCACGTTGCTGACCTGCTCATACTTAACGAGCTTCGGCAACCACAACGAGCACCGATTTGGTCACGATCCGGGGGGTTTTGTCACAGACTGTGGAAATCTGTCCGCGACAGCAAAATCCAGCCAAAAATCCTGTAGTGTGAGCTTGCCATTAGGGACTGCAAATTTCCCTATTGTCTGCAAATTTACCCATTGCACCATTTGTCCTAGACACATGAATGAGGTGTCAAATCGTGCCGCCATCTTACGTAAATGTATGTTTACCGCTGATTGGCCAACACAGTTCGACACGCCCCCTACCTTTTGGCACGCCCCTACCTTTCAGCACACCCATTACTCCAAGCTGCAGCTACCCCTACTTGGCTACAGCGGCAGCTGCCAGAGACAGATCCTGGCTGCTGGAGATTCCGCCACGAGATGCCGATATCATCAACTACAGATGGGCTAACGTTACGGATTTAGATGGGAGAGCATAAGAAGAGAGAGTAATTAAAGGGTTAGTTCACCCAAAAATGAAAATTAGCCCATAAATTACTCACCCTCAAGTCATCCTAGGTGTATATGACTTTCTTCTTTCAGACGAATCCAGTCGGAGTTATATTAAAAATGGTCTTTGATCTTTCAAGCTGTTTAATGCCACTCAGCGAGTGTTGCATGCATCAGTCCAAAAGCAGTTAAATAAAATGCACCCATTGTTACGGTCCTTTCGAGATCTAGGGAATTGATCCGCAATATTTAAAACAAATAAATTCGATGAATGGAGAGGAGAGCAGAAAAACAGCCAGGACGACAGCATATGGCAAAAGGCAGTAATTTATTCTACAAATGGCAGAAGGCAGCAACTTATTCACGTAACTGTCCAGAAACGCACCAGCAGCGCTTGTGCATATTTACAGTGCCGAAAATAAAAAGTGGAATACAAACCTAAATCAACAAAGAAACAAAACCAAACAAGGCTACACTAAACGCCCAAACCCACTAACCTATCCTAACCAAATAAAAATGTGAAACAAAAACACGAAAGCTTCGGCGTAGGCGACGCCCTAAATACCCTACACTAACTAAAACAGAAAGAAATACACAAGAGGCGCTCACCCACTGACTAGTGTATCTAACACGGTTTCACTACGTGCAAGAGATGTAACCTATAACTAAGCTTACCTACCCTCATCTCCCACCTAGAGAACGAGAAAACTCAATAAGCTCACCATCAATTCGGCACATAGTTGTAAGACATGAAAGTCATACTGAGCAACTTGAGAACGAGAAAATACACAGGCGTGAGGCACAACTCAAACAAATCGAAAACACACACGCTGATGTGATGGAGCTCACACAGGCTCTCCGCTCAGAGCACAGCCAAAAAGTTTCGTTACACACCCCAACAGCGCTCACTGCGCTGCCCTCGCCCCCCAGGCAGAGCGCACCGGAAGCTTTTAAAGCCACGGGCCGTCCGCTGATTCGTCGCAGTATGGAACACCCTAATAATAGGCTTGTTTGAGATGCACCTTGCCTTGCCTGAAATGAAGGCGAGAGTAGGCGGCTGCAGTGAGGGGAGGAGTGAAATAAGCGCAGGCAAGATGGACAGTTCTGACCTCTAGAAGTGAACAGATACCTACGAGATCAAAGGCAGATATCGCGTTATTCTCACTTACATGCTGTGTTGCTAATAAACATGATATAATTTCAGTTCTGTTGCTTTTATATGAATATAAATATGATTAACAAGACACTCAAAGTGCTTGCTATTTAATTCCATACGAAAGGTGTATTTATCATCCATTTTTACTTTAATACAAACTTGTATTTTTGATTTTTATAGAAATATGACAACAATCACATTATCTCACACAGAGATCGCGCTGTCATAGTGTTTGGGAACATTCATTCATAAATTAAATACATAATCATATGAAATCAGATAAAAATAAACCATTTTAGAAGAGAACCGCAGCATCACAGTTGTCTGAACCAATGAGCATTAATCTTTGTCATCAGTCAGTCGTTTCCCATCATGCTTTTGATCAGTGCAGTCGGTGGAGAGCAACTGCGCTTGACTGCATAATCTTCTAACCGGCATGCATCTCGCGGTGATCACCGGTGATCGATTCTGCGCAGAATTTGCTCATCTCAAACAAGCCTAATGATTGGCGGTGAGTCATCCACTCAGCGGAAACCTAGGAGTTGGGGAAAAAAGAAAAGCAAGATGACTTGAGGATGAGTAATTTATGGGCTAATTTTCATTTTTGGGTGAACTAACCCTTTAAGTTCACTTGTTGAGTTTAAGATGTTAAATTAGTTATCTTAGCCAGTAAACAACCTGTTGCTCGCCATTGCTATAACCTCGCTCCCCTCGCTCTTCTGTCGGACTGGCAGCGGCAGTGGCGGGAAAGTGTAGTGGGCATGGTCAACCTGTCACTTCAGTCGAGAGTGACCAATAGAACGCCTTTCATCCTGGTGGGTAGAGACCGCCCACTGAGGTACAGCTTCACTCGCAAGCAAAACTTTAAAAAAAAACAGCAGAAAAGAGAGCAACATTTGTGGTTTCGTGATGAAAAGTGTTTGAAGTGCACAAAGAAAAATAAAGATTTTCAAATATTTACACGCACTGCAAAGAATTTGATCAATTTCTTTATTTTTGAGCCTTAATAAGACTTTTTTGCGATCTTTTATTTTTTAAATTACAAAATAATTAGTTTTACTCTCAAACACAGTATGTCTGATTAAATAAAAAAGACACAAAATAAACTCCATTCACTTAGGTATCGGACATAACTGAGAAACGTGTCGCGGCTTAGAACGATTCGATTGACTCGTTCAAAAGAAACAATGCATAAGAGTCATTTGTTCTCAAATCGAACAATTTTTTTTCGTTGTCCGACTTTGTGTGCAGGACACTGGCATGCACTCTAATATTTCTGTTATAAATGGCAACAAAAAAGGCAACAAAACTAGGCCAAATTTTGGCCAAAACGGTAGGTTACACTTTGTAATAAAGTCTTAAAGTGGACGTAAGTGCTTCAGTGATGAAACTTTCCACATCCATCTCCGGATTAAACATCATCTGCTTCATTAAGCCAGAAGAAGCCCACCATTGTGTGAGGAGCAGTCTGGGTGTAATCCCCGGATACTGCTGCTGTCTTTCCTTTAGGTTGGCAATGACAGAGGGTCCAGTGTTTGACTGACCGGAGAGAGAGCAGTGTGGTTTTCTGCTTACTGAGAATGCATAATAACGTGGAGATGTTATTGTGAGTCTGCTACTGAAGTCCTAATGCGCTGGAGACACTGTGGCTTTGGTTGAAGAGGTTTCATTAGACAGAGGCTTTGCCAGGCTCCCACAGGACTCCTCTAATTAACCACCATGAGTTTTGAGCAGGACCACAGTCCAACAACAGTGCTCCAACTCCAATGACTGTGAGGGAATAAAGGTGTCAATCTGCTGAACATCCACGACTTCCACTCACAGATATGCGTGATTGTGGATATCTGTTACTATTTCTAAACCCTTGACATGAAATATCGCTTTATTTACCACAGCTCTGATACTTCGGTTTTGAGGTTATTCGCAAGGCTAAGGTTCTTTGTAGATGTTCAAAATTTATGTCAGGATGTTATATGGTGTTGTTGGTGGTTGCCAGGGTGTTGGTATGTGGTTGCTAAGGTATTCGGAGTGATTCTAGGGCGTTGACAGGTGGCATCTTACTGGCAAAAGTCAAAAAAGACAACCGCAAAGTTTGTATGATATTCTGGCATCTAGGTGTAGATGAGTTGATTTATTTATTGGAACAGAAAAGATTTGGAGAAATTTAGCATTACATCACTTGCTCACAAATAGATCATCTGCAGTGAATGGGTGCCATCAGAATAGAGTTCAAACAGCTGATAAAAAAACATCATAATAATCCACAGGTTGACTCCAGTCAATCAATTATGTTGTCTTGTGAAGTGAAGTTTAGTTTAGTTTAGTTTATTTATTTATATAGCACATTTGAATACAACAGAGCGTTGACCAAAGTGCTGTACAAAATCAACACAGTTTAAAACACATTTACACACCATAACACAAACAGGACAGCTAAAACAACATAACAAAGTGAACCACATCTTGATGGATTTGTTTCTTACAATCGCGCCGCTTTTCGCTTCACAACACATTAATTGATGGACTAGAGTCATGTGGATTACTATGATGTCTTTATAAATTGTTTGAACTCTCATTCTGACAGCACCCATTCTCTGCAAAGGATTGTTGAGCAAGTCATGCAATGCAAAATTTCTCTAAATCTGTTCAGATGAAGAAACAAATTCAAACAACATTTATATTTTGGGGTGAACTATTCCTTAAAAAAAAGTTTTATTTAAAAACCCATAGAACTTAATAATAGCTGTACAGAGACCTTAAAATGTGTCAGAACAGGACAAATACAGTCTCCAGTTTCTTCACTTAACAGAACGGTTGACCTCACTTTCACCACACGATGGTGCTGTCTGTTTAGTTCTTTGACTACATAGACCACTGGTTCCCAACCCTGGTCCTGGAGGCATCCCACCAACACTGCGCATTTTGCATGTCTCCTTTCTCTGACACACCAATTTCAGGTCTTGGAGTCTCTACTAATGAGCTGATGACCTGAATCAGGTGTGTTTGATTAAGGAGACATGCAAAACGTGCAGTATTGGGGTGCCTCCATGACCAGGGTTGGGAACCACTGACATAGACGACCACAGGCCCTAAACCAGGGAAATACTGAATGAAGCGAGGCCATTTGCTGTTAGTGTTGATAACACAGTCAAGACAACGTAAAACACCAGCTTTGCTTCTCTGGCAGCAGTTTATGGGTGATTGTCTTACCGCATCTGAAAGCAGCTCTATCCAAGAAGAAAATATGAGGAGTTCAGTTAAAGCTGTCATAGTCTGTCAGTAGTAAAAATGGCAGCATAACTGTTTGACGCTACATACTAAAATTTACTTACGTTGACGTCATTGCAAAAGTAAACAGCCGCTTACCTTGCTCTTTCCAGCAGCCCTACACCTACGTATTTCTCATTCTTATTATAGGCTATATTAACATGACATTTTTCACTTATTACTAAATATATATAGAGATGTAGAAAAGTCTCTGCACTACAGTTCACGGCTGTTTTTAGAAACACCATAGTTTTCAGCGCCAAGTTTGGCAGATGCAAATGAGATGTGAAAGCTGCAGATTTGCAACGACATGACGTTGAGTAAATAATTGTAATTTTTGAACAATTTTGATTAATTCTAAGTCATTTTAAGTACAATTAAAGCAGATTTCACATAATACTAATTTTACAGTAACTTATACTGTACACAAATCCACAGTAGCATGATAATACATGCTTTCCACCCGTGCATTGACTAGAACTTTGTTCACATGGAAAATTGAAGTTCAGTAGGCTACAGGGCTAAGAAAGACATACAGTAGCGCTGTGATTCTCAGGTTAAACATGCACCATAATTCTTCAGAGCAACGATTGTTTTTCTTGGGATATCTTCTCTTCACGCACATCTCCCCTCTGCACACTTTTTACTTTTGGAGGTCGGCTGTGGATGGTGTCGTGGCTGTCATCCTGTAAAGCTGCTTTATTGCAGGTCGGGGGTCCGGGCTCTTCTTCAAACCTTCAATCGCTCATTTCCACAAGTTGAAAGCAGGAAATATAGAGCCTCTGGAAGGAACCGCCACTGGAAGCTCATAACCATAAATATACCCACAATATTTATGTTGTTGCTTTTCTTGTTGCGTTTGAGGTTACAGTGTTCTGTCATGGAAAGTACGCTACAGAATTGGAACAATCTTTACCACCCACATATTTATCAATGCCTATGGTCCTAATACATGAATAAATAAATATTATAATTAATAGCTGAAATCGAAAACTCTATAACAAATCTAATATGATGACAAGGATGATTATGCAGTTCTGGTCATGGCCCATGAAAAAGCTGATTTCTTTTGCAAGCCATGTAGCAAAAGTCATCCAAGATACATGTCAGAATGTTTTGATGCTGTCAAGTTTTTGAAGGCTTGCTTTATCATCACTGGAAGTTTATAGAAACACTGCGTTAAACACAGTGCTCCTTTCAGTATATAGCAGGTCATGTAGCTTTAAACCTCCGTTCTTTGGTCCAGGCTGCAACCAGAGCCTCGAACATGATTCACTGGGACTTGTCCATGCAGCCCAACATAAGGAATGTTAATTTACAGTAATCCTTTGAAGTGAAGAACTGAAAGAAGCCTGCTTATTCGACATGCCGTATGACACGTTTGACTCTGGGAATGAAACAAGGAATGCAGGTTGCCAGGTATGCACCAAAGAGAAGGACATGCACAGAAACATTGTCCAGCGTTAGGCAAGACTTCAATAAAATACCTTCTGCACATTTTTAAAAGCATTAGTCCAAGCCAAATTAAAAAGCAGAGTGCAATTAAAAGAAATCACTGTGTAAATGTTAGCATGTGGAAGTTTTCCTTTTGCTCTTTTTTTTTAATGTAAGGAAAAGCCCTGAGGCAGAGTTATGCAGCTGCCTATTATTACTACATACATCTGGTCTTGATAAACCCTATTACAATCAAAATCATAAAAAAGGTAATGTGGTCCTCTTGAACATTTAAATATAAGAAACACTTTACATACAAAGTTCATCTGTTCATGGCCCCTCTCAGCTCCATGAATGAAAAAAAGGAAGGAATTACTTTAAAGTCTATAACTTGGAGTAATTTGCACTTGGTGGAGCCTGACCATGTTACGACATACTCTCTAAATGAACAAGAACTGTGAATATGATATGTGTCTGCTTATGTGTTCAAGTTTTATCATAAAGAGTCTTATGATGTTTAGTTATATAGTGTGATTTACATTAACTGTCTAATTTCTGTCAGCTTGCGTTTAATGGGTTTAATATCATGTAGTAGATGCTCTTGTGCAAGCCCTTAGCCAAGGATTTTTTGGCACACAACCCATTTTCCAGCATTTCAAAATCATTGCGACCCACCCACATACTTTAGGATCTCACATTTTAAGCGGCAAATTACGTATTATAAAAATACTGTTACTATTGTAGTTTTTGGACAATTGCAGTATAATTTAGTCAGTTTTCATTGTGTGCGTGTGTGTGTGTGTGTGTGTGTGTTTTTGTTTCCCCCCCTTTTTGTCAAGTTCAAGAGGCACCATAATCCCACATGGATGACTAGTTAACACAACCAAAGTTTCCAGAATATACTAATGTGTTTGTAACTACAAAGTAATCATAGCCTATTTGTTTAGTTTGTTACGTTTTTTGTGACTTCGTTAAGTAGCGTGACATCAGCTTGGCACTTATCAAAACAATATACAGTAGGTTTTTTTCCAGTAACAAGCAGCAATTTCTAAAGATCAGCTGTGTAGCAAACAAGCGATTGCTATTTTTTTTGTCATGTTTGAATTGTGCATACAACTTCACTGCCAACAAGATGAGAAAGTGCTGGAAAGTGGCTTTTTTATTTATCAGTATGTATTTGACTCATAAAAATTATGGATCATATAAATTGTGGGGAAATCTTTTTCTTTCTTTTTTAGTTATATTAAAATTTGTCTAATTTGGGTTGTTCAGTCAAATCTTAATTGATATAAGAATAAATTCTGTCATTGGATAGCTGTATATTTAAAAAGATATTTTTAACAAAAAATATTTTTATAAGTAGCTTGACTGCACTTCAACTAAATTAAATTATATGTATCATGCAGCTTGACAAGAGTTTCAAACTAGCTCAACCAACACTACCACAATGCAATATTCTTGAATCTCTTACATTTGAAAGTGTGCATCTCATCCCTGCCGTTATATTTAATATGTATCAGTATGTAGATAATGCAAACAAGAATGCTGAGTCTGAGACAAATAAATGCAAACAGTACACTCTAAAAAATGCTGGGTTAAATATAACCCAGCTATTGGGTTGTTTTGACCCAGCGGTTGGGTTCAAAACAACCCAACCGCTGGGTCAAAACAACCCAATAGCTGGGTTTGTCCCTTTTTAACCCAGCATTTTTTAGAGTGTAGCATTTGTAGGATGCTCAGTCATTGACGATTCTACATATTCACCTTTTTGTATCCAAGTTACATAATACATACTTTACATAATACCTTAAGCACATTAGAAACTATATATGTTTAACCTACGTATGTGCTCAGCTTTAAAAATTATCCCCCGCAACCAACAACATCTAAAATAAAGGTGCTTCACGATGCCATAGAAGAACCTTTTTGTCTAAATGGTTCCATAAAGAACCTTTAATATCGGAAGAACCTTTCTGTTTCACAAAAGGTTCTTTGTGGTGAAAAAAGGTTCCTCAGATTACAAAAAGGTAAGAAAGAGATGGTTCTTTAAAGAACCTTTGACTGAATGGTTCTTTGTGGAACCAAAAATGGTTCTTCTATGGCATCGGTGTGAAGAACCTTTTGAAGCACCTTTATTTTTAAGAGTGTACTGTATGTTTAGAGTGAGAAATATAAGGGTGACTGTTTATTTATTTATACACAGCCATTGTGGGGGTGTCTGGAGTTAAACTGATGAGCTTTTATTTGAAACGAGGAAGAGGATCATCAATATGCTGGTGTGCAACATTTGTATTATAAGACAAAATTCATGAGAGAAGTTTGCTCTGCACAGTGCACACTTTACTGCTGAAAGGTCCCTCCACCTATAAATATGTTTGGATAGCAGGTTTCATCTGTATAACCTGGAAAATAGTCTCATCTATGGCAATTGCTCAGCAATTCCTGACAGGTTGATTTGACAGATGTAGCTTCATTTTGGAGGGACCACGGACTGTCGAGTTTCCACTAACCAAGAGATGAAATAGTCAGTCCAGACCTACTTTCCCCAGCATTAAAAATGAATATTTCTTCACTGTCAGAGGGTAAAGGCTGGGTTTTGTGAATGTTTCATTGGCAGGACATGCCATTTCCTCTATAGATTCTTCATTCAGAGGCCCCCTCCTGTGCAGTGGATGTGGATTCTCTGCAACTCAACACTTCAACAAAGCTCATAATGCTATTCTAGTATTCCAGCTGAGCAAGTATATTAGATGCTCAATGTGTAAAAGGTGCCATGTTAAATGATGAAAGCTGGTTGTCAAGCAAGATGGATAAAACATGCACAGTTTTTGGTATATCTATTCAAACTACTTGCTAGAGGAGCTACAGCTGTAGAAAGATGACGATGAAACACTGTATTTGTGTTCTAAATCTCCTCAAGTGAATTCCATTTCAAATGCCAATGTAAATGCATGTCAAAGGAATAGTTCGCCAAAAAATGAAAAAATCGGTCAACATTTTTCACCTTCATGTCATTCCAAACCTGTATTTCTTCTGTCTTTCTTCTGCAGAACACAAAAGAAGATATTTTGAAGAATGGTGTATGGTCCAAACAACATTGGACCCAATTGCTTTTAATTGTAGGCTATGTGAAATAAATAAATTATTCTTTCTTTTCTTTTTTTTTTCTTTTCTTTTTTTTTCTCAAAAGTTGTGTTCCAAAGAAGAAAGAAAGTCATATACGTTTGAAATTACATGAATATGGATCAACTGTTAATGATTATCTGATCTGTTATACAGACAATTTAAGTTAGCCGGTTATAAATTCAAAATTTGTAATTATTTTTCAGATAGAATAAAGGAGCGTCACAGCAAACACTTAAAATAAATATTTGTAACTTTCCAAAAGAAAAAAAAAGTGCATTAGTGATGCTTGGCTTTGCAATCGTGACTAATGAGAAATTCTGGAAAATAGCAGGCAATCTAAGAAGGTTTTACCACAAAAGCAGTTACACATTTGGCTGTCCATTTTATTTCTAGCATAGCTCAGACAGGTCTTTAATAAGTGGAAATTGTCTTTATTGAAATTAATCTTTTATTATGGCTTGTGTCTAAGTGAAGAGTCCTTTTGGGGTGATATGAAACACCTCAAGGGCATTTTCACTTGACAAACGTACATTTTTACATCTCTGACAGCCAGAAACCCAGCAGTCCAAGGTTCACAGTTACTTCCAAAGCAACCACCTCAGAGTGGCATGCCAGACAGCTAAATATAACCGTCCCAATCAAAATAACCAGGCAGTTGTTTCTGGTTTGGTCTTCAGGATTAATTAACCATCCCAGGACACAGTCTGTGCAAATTACAGAGCAATGTAAGCTACTGTAGGAGGTTGGATATACAGAACAGTATACACATGGAGGCCATAATGCACTGCTAATGCAAACATCAGGTTACCTGTCTGGCTCTCCAATTTAATCTTATTTGCTCTTGCTGGGGCCTAACCCAAACTTCAGCCTACCTACCTGTAAGCATCATTCATGTGGCAATGATTTGGTCTGCCAACAACCAGCGGTGTATGAATTGCTGACCCACTCTATGCCACTATTTATTCCCCCAGCACTCTTTGAATAACCGCATCTTTAATAATAAAAGCTTGGAGAAATGCAATATGGCGGCCCCAGGGCCATTAAAGAGGGCCAATTGGGTCTAAACAGGTCCTATTCTGTGGCTAAATCGAATAATGAGCCAGACTCCTCAGCACCACATCAAACCAAAAACACACCACCTTCTCCACCAGTTTATTCTGCAACAGCAGCAGACACGTTTTTAATTGACCTTACGCAAAATGTTTCACACATTATCATAACGTCAAATTGATATGTTTTACCAGTGACATTCACTCAGGGCCTCATTTATATCTTTAATCAGGATTAATATGCTCATAAAATGGGTTTGAACTGAACAAAATCCTCATACAAATTTTCTAACATTCATCGATTATAAAACAAGAAAAGCAGTTTCATATTTCCTCCTTAGTAGCAAAAGCTTTTTTTTTTTTTTATTATTATTATTTATTGTTAGAGCTTGAGCTCCTGTTAAATTGTTTAATTGCTACGCTAAAGACCTTTGACTCGGAGTAGAAGACATAATTTGCGTACAAGGTCTCGCAATGAAAGCCATGCGCGCTGCAATAAGCCCTGCTTTGTTTCCAATGCATCCATGGTAAAACATTTATTAGTCTAATTACAGCAGGCTCCCGTTGAATTTTCTTCCTGTGTTACAGATGCGTTGGCGGAGTTCCCATGTCCTGTCACAGTGTCGTTTTATTCAGCACCGTGCCACTGGGAAGAAACTTTGGCGGGATTTGGTTTAACTAACGAAAGTCTCAAATGGCCTTCCGCACCTTTTAGCTTTATAATTGTTAGTGCGTCACTTCCTGGCGCAGGAAGTTTTGTGTTGTGTTTCTTGGATGGCGTTGTGCTAATCTTTGGGGAGCAAGTTAATGAGGAACAGGATTAAGAATGAACAAGTTTTCTATAATGGCTTTGCAGTTTCCATGGGGTAGTCTAAGACTAAACTGGTATGCTATAGCTATAAGCAGTGTGTGGTGTGAGAGAAAGCTGCCCTCACCATGTCATCTGCCTCAGCACAACTGTCTTTGTGTGTGGGCACTACTCTCGTTTAAACTATGGTCTATATAATCCTGTTTTGATTGGAGCTTAAGTCTCCCCTGCAGAGACTGGTGCCTCATAGCCGCTCTCTCAGACAGGGAGGCCCCCGAGCGGTGGGCCATCCCCAGAAAACAGTCTCTTTACACAGCACGTTAGATCTCGGCTTCATGCCATGCCTTGCGCCTAGACTCATGCCCATTCTATGCTACAGCTCAAACCACAAACAGATAACAGCTTCACTTTATCTCTCACAGTGCATCCAGCAAGCAATTAATCTTTCTTTCTTTCGGTAATGTTTTTGCTACAGAAATTAATTATATTGATTTATATTATATTATACTGATTTGATTGATTCTATTGATTTTTTTATTATTCTTTTATGAGCTCTTATACTAACTTCCAAAAATAATTTTGTGTTCAGGATCACATACTTCTTGTCTGTTCCACATCTTTTATTGGTAAAATCACTACTTTATATTTCTCAGCAACGAGGTGGTAATGTTGATGTTTTTGTAATTATACTCGCAGCTTCTATGAGTACAGAGATGTTGCATGAAAGCAGGAAATTTACACATGCACAATCTGTGTTGCTAATTCATTAAAAAAAAAATTAATTCTAATTAATGTAATTTTACCATTTTTGTCTGCTGGGCAATAATAAAAAAGATGTACCAGAATATACACATGTTGTGAAAATGACATCAATACAGCGATAGGTGGGTGACGACGAATTATTTAATGAGCGAGTCACTGATTCATTAATTCAACCGATTCATTTAAAACACTGATTCATTCAGGAATTAAGCAAGTGACTTGTCTTTCTGGGTGAATCATTGACTTCATTCACTCAAAACACTGATTAATTTGAGGGCTACACGTGCAACAGTTAATTCAGCTCTGGCTTCCTTTTAAACTATTTTCCTTAGCAAAAATAGACAAAAGCAAAAACAGACAAAAATAGCACCACATATTTTCTCTGAAATGTCATTTCAGACTGTTTATGAACTGTTATTGGTCTAAATAATCGTGATTACCTGTGTTGTGTGACTATTTTTTTTTAAATATCAAACATTAAATCCAAAACACTGATATACAGAACCTATCCATCTTATTTTTTAACGCAGAAGTAAGATATTTTCTGCTAAAATGCGAAACGTCCGATTCTTTAGCCACTGTAGCGAAATGATCAGAATAACAAAGTGCAGTAAAAAAAAAAAAAAAAAAAATTCACTACAAACCAGGGTGTTTATGATTATGATAATGAATTACTAAGATAAGCATAACAGACTGTTGACAGCTAAGACTTGCACACGTACGTTAAAAATGACCATACGCAAACTCTGACTTTAAAAATACAGTATTTGGATAGTGAAACTTTGAATACTTCAGAATATTTTTCAGTGGTACAAATAAAGATTTAAGAACCTTTTTTTTTTTACCTTTGCAGCAAGCAACCACTCAGAACACCCTACCTACCAGTAGCCATGCCTTGGCAACTACCCATAACATCCTACCCATGTCTTGGCAACCACCCATAACACCCTTGTGTTGTGGCAAGTTTCTTCAGAAAATGTACAATCTTGTTCAGTTCACAAGAAGGAAAAACAGTAAATATGTCTTGTGGCGGCTGAAGCTGGTAGACAGATGTACACACAGGCAAACACGTACAGAAGATACATGGGAGGTTGCGTAAAGCTTACAAACATTCTGAAAAAAGGTTAAAGGCTAAACACATACTGTAGTAAAAGGCTTTGAATTAAAGGCTTGCACCGAATACTAGCCATTAATTTAGAGGCCAGTGATAGCATGTATTCAGTCGGTCATTGCTTCAGACACGCTGATGAGAGGAGAGCATAATGAACGTGTAATGTGGGGATAAAGAGCAGACTGATGAAGAAAACAGATCTCATCTCAGAATAAACTCACCTGGACTCTGATTTTCTATTTCAGTCAGCCACATAAATGCCACACAGCTGACTAATATTTATGACACCTCTCAGGATCTAAAAATGATAAACTGTACTCCATGCATCACTAAGGAGATAAAGAGCTTCATTCAATCTAGCAGATCTTATTAGTAGAATCTCTGGAAATCTGGGCCCGTATTCACAAAACATTTTATTTTAAGAGTTCTCCTAAGAGTTTTCTCTTAAAACCTATTCACAAAGCTGCTGAGACAAACTTTTAATAAGGAATAGACTATTCTTAAGCTAAGAGTAAGGGCGGGGTTGACCTTGTTGCTATGGATTATGTCAGCATGCTTACTAACTATGCCCACAGTGATTGGCTGATAGTCTCTGTCAGAGATTTATTCATAGAAATATTTTAGAGTAAAGATAAAGGTTTAAAAATAAAAATGTTGCCACATTCAAATAAAGATTATAAAATGCAGGCTAAGTGTCACTAATTAAACAAGTGTGTGTTCAGCTAATTGTCAGCCTCTGACATGTATGCTTCTCATAATTAGTGAATATGCATATAAACAACCTTTTAATAAACAGAGTAGAATAATCATGGCTGATGGTAAGACATGCAAACGTAAAGAAAACCAAACTGGACACAAGCACAGCTGTTACTTCTTGCCCAACTGGTTAATGAAAACAAGGATATAATTTGGATTATTAAAGGAAAAATTAAATTTAAAAAAATTAAAGGAAAATTTTGAGTTGGGATAACCTCCAAAACCAAAGGCGATGCCTTTTTAAAAGGACATTATCATCAAATGTTTCTAAAATATTTATGTTCCGATGCAGACAGCCATTTTAGGATAGTTTGTGGCTTGGTCTTAGTGACTTAGGATTCCTCTTCACTACTCCTCATGTTTCACAGATCTAGGGGCTAATTTTAGTGCTAAAACGCTTTGTGAAATACTCTTAGAACAAAAATTTAGGAGTCCTAAATTTAGGACTGAAAGTTTTTAGCTAAGAGTTTTCTCTTAAAACCTATTCACAAAGCTGCTGAGACAAACTTTTACTAAGGAATAGACAGAAGTCTTAAGCTAAGAGTAAAGGGCGGGGTTGACCTTGTTGCTATGGATTATGTCAGCATGCTTACTAACTATGCCCACAGTGATTGGCTGATAGTCTCTGTCAGAGATTTATTCATAGAAATATTTTAGAGTAAAGATAAAGGTTTAAAAATAAAAATGTTGCCACATTCAAATAAAGATTATAAAATGCAGGCTAAGTGTCACTAATTAAACAAGTGTGTGTTCAGCTAATTGTCAGCCTCTGACATGTATGCTTCTCATAATTAGTGAATATGCATATAAACAACCTTTTAATAAACAGAGTAGAATAATCATGGCTGATGGTAAGACATGCAAACGTAAAGAAAACCAAACTGGACACAAGCACAGCTGTTACTTCTTGCCCAACTGGTTCATGAAAACAAGGACATAAAGGAAAATTTGGAGTTGGGATAACCTTCAAAACCGAAGGTGATACCTTTATGAAAGCTCATTATTGTCAAATATTTCTAAAATGTTTACGTTCGAGGCAGATTGCCAGCAACAGCCATTTAAAGCCGATACCTTTTTAAAAGCTCATTATCGTCAAATGTTTCTAAAATGTTTATATTCCGAGGCAGATTGCTGGCAACAGCCATTTTAGGATAGTTGTGATTTGGTTTTAGTGACTTAGGAGTCCTCTTCACTACTCCTAACGTTTCACAGATTTAGGAGCTAGTTTTAGCGCTAAAATGCTTTGTGAATATATCAAATGCTTTGATATATATATATATATATAAGAAGAATTTAGAAAAGCCAGAGGTAATCAGTACCATAAACAATTAATAATTGTTGGCCACAATATTTTAATCTTGGTGAAAAAAAAAGACTCACTCATAGGTATTGAATAAAATGGCAAATATGCTCAATATTTTCTATAAAATCTGGTGTGATGCATATTTATATGGAAAGAATTTTTTAAGCAGATTTGAAAAAATTGTGTGTGTTCCACAAAATTGAAAGTGAGTAAATAATGACAGAATTAACATTTTTGTGTGAACTATTAACACAATTACAAATGTCGCATTATTTCATTATTTCCTTTTTAAAAGTCACACCATTATCCTGATTTTGTGGCATTAAAATGTACAGAACACAGATGTTTTGAAATTATGCTGTTAATGTTGACATGAATATAGCCATTGTTGCTGATATGGCATTAAAACATAAATAAATAAATGTACTGAACACAGAGAAATTATTCCACTCACAATTTAGAAACGAGCACAGAATGGCCTGGCAGAGGCCAAGTTGGGTGTTAGACTGAAACTCTGGGTGTTATGGCACCAGAAAAGTGTGAAAACAGCAGAGACTGTAGACTGCAGCTCAGTGTGGCCACCCCATTCTGCACAAAAAAACCTGTCAATAATACAGCTAATAAACCCAGCATTCTTTTAAACTCTACGTGTGCAGTACTCTGTGTTTCCTTTTATAATCTGCGGTTATGTTAAGGGTGATTTTTATCAGAGACCACCTGTAAGTGTGAGTACATGAGGGAGGTGTGATTTAGCTAACTATTCAAAGAATTGCTATGTGGGAAGAATATTCTGGTTTTACACCTCCAGCCACTTCCTGCACACAGTGTTACCTCGATAAAAACCCTTGCAGCATTTTAGTATTGTCATGTCCAATGGTTAAATTCAGCAAGAACAGTCCATAACAGCATTTTGGCACCTTCAAATCATTATTGGAAAATTATTTCTCAATCCGATCCATTTTCTGTATGCTCCAGGCCAGTTTTTGTTTAATCCAATACAAACTTTCATTATAAGCATTATGTAAAATTCATTTAGCAATATATTGCATTTGGTACCACCTTTTGGAGGTTCCTCACATCCAAAATGCTAATTTAGCTCCCGGTTATGTCCCTCATGTCTAAAGCAAAACAGTATCCCTCTTTCCTCGCAGTTATTTGTGTCAGCTATGGGATTGATATCACCTTTCTGGGTCCTTGCTGGTAATTCTATAGGCAGCAGTCTTTCTATTATGGTTTAAAAGGGCTGTTTTGTATTAATCCTCCCTTGAAACTGCTAGCTAATGTAGCTACTAGACCCCTATAAAATTCAAAAAATGGAGAGCTGTTGCCAAACAAAAAGGAGAACGCAGAATCATGATGGAGGTTTTAATTTCGTCCAAAGCAACAGGCACAGAAGCTTGGCCAAAAGTGACTTTTGTCTCCACATACCGCTGTCTGGTCATAAAGGGAGCTCAGAGCTCTAGCTAATGTCTTTTAAATATATGTAACTGTACTCAGTGGCATTGATAAAGAACATATGTTAAAGATCCTTCTGGTAAGACCTGGAGTCCAGAGGAAGGTGGTGATGGTGCGGTCGACTCACGGCCTTGACCTCTCATGTGATTACGAGACCTCAAGGCCTCAACGGAAGACGCAAGGTCTTGTGTGGTTGTCTGACTAAAATAAAACAGCTGACTTAGTGTGGCGGTGCCGTGATCACTTGCAAGGAAACTAGCCATGGCGAGGGAAAAGATGCTAAGAATAATATCATATCCCATGCCAGATCTGCCAAAAATATCTCTTTCCAGTGGGATTCATATCAAACCCATATCCACCACTGCACCTGCCATAATGAAACCAAGATGACCAGGCTCAAAAATTAGGCCATAAATATTATTTTACTCCCTCTTGACTCCAAGGCTGAAAGTGAACATGATGCGGTGTCAGACCATTCCAACTGACAGAAGCATAAAAGAGAATTTCTCAAATTCTGACAAATCCCTATAATGAATCAAAACACCAAAATAATTTACATGTACAGTATACAGATAAAGTTACATGAAAACCGGATGGAGCTATATGTTTCCCTGTCTTTCAAAACCATTAATAAATTAACACAATGTTGCCTCTTAAACACTTTTCGCCTATAAAAGAACTACATCATTACCTTATATTACATCACCCACCCAAAGAACTACTAAACTCTTGAGGTCCAATTTACACTGTATGCATGCAAAAATGTATATTTATATTCATATTTATATTTAAATTTATATACAGTGGCGATCAAAATTAGAGAACAACTTACAATCTCCTACATTTCAAGGTCACTGTTTAGTCCTCTTTGAATTTATCCTAGCAGGAGTAGAAGGGCAGTTTTTTAAGCATAATTCATAAATAAATTGTATTCTGAAGCAGTTTAAAGAAACTTAAATGAGAAATTTGAAAAAGAACTCTGATCAAAATTAGAGAACATTTACAGATTACTACAAGTTATTGCAGTAATCTGGCGCCTGGTGCTAATTTCTTTAATTATATGACAAACCCAATTTAACTGGCAGCATTCCTCCCATTTTCACTGAGATTACATGAAGGCGGGCCGCTCTAAGTTGACTGAAACCCTACGACAGAAGGTTGTCCAGATAAAGGTTAAAGGGATGACCCTTTCAGCCATTGCAACAGAAGTTGGTCATTCCAAATCTGTGATTTCTAGAATATTGCAGCATTACAATGTCACTAACTCATTCAAGTCCCCCAAAAAGGCTGGTCGTCCCCATAAGACAAATGAATGAGAAGGCAGGATAATGCAGAGACTCTCAATGGGAAATTGGTTCAACACTGCAGCTGGAATTGCTTGCCAGTTCAGTGCTGAACAGGGCAAGGATCTGTCTCAGCACGTTTAAGTTGGACTGAAAACGCACTCTGCAGTGACCTCATCAGCAGAAAGTATCAAAAGGCTAAGCTTACCTTTGCTGAGGAGCATGTTGTGTGGAGAGAGGAGAACTGGTCCAAAGTTCACTTTAGTGATGAGAGCAAGTTTAATTTATTTGTGTCTGATGGGAAACATTTTGTTCAGCATCAAACGACTGAACCCAAGTGCATAAAGAAGTCAGTGAAAGGTGGAGGAGGAAGTTTCAGACTTTGGGGGATGTTTTCTGCAGCAGGAGTTGGGTTTCTTATACAGATACATGACAGCGTGGTTGTAAATGTTTATCAGAACCTCCTTCAGCAACATGCAGTTCCTTCCCTGCAATCATTTCCCAATCAATCTGCAATTTTCATGCAAGACAATGCCCCCGTCACACTGTAAATTCATGTCTCACCACTGAAAGCTCCAACAGAACTAATGTCCTTTTGGGGAGTGTGTGGACTGAAAAATGTCAAACCGCTTTTGACACACTCAAAGATAAGCTGACTAGTGCACCTGTTCTAGGGGTGGCTGACTATACGAAGCCCTTTATTGTGGAGACAGATGCAAGCAGTCAGGGCTTGGGCGCCATTTTATATCAGCAAAAGGGAGATGTAAAACATGTTATTGCCTTTGCAAGTAGATGCAGAAAAAAATAAGTATAGCAGCGTGAAACTCGAGCTCCTTGCTCTCAAGTGGGCAATTGTTGAAAAGTTTTGGGGGTATTTGTTGGGGTGCCCATAGCTGTAGACAATGTAATGAGAGGTCCTTTAAGAGATCCTTTAAGGTGATGTCATTGTGTACATGTATGAAATGCGGTCCAGATGAAGGCCAAAGGGGCGACCTTTTCAGCCACTGCAAGAGAAGTTCTGAAATCTGTGATTTCTCAAATATTGCAGCTTTACAATGACACTAATTCATTCAAGTTCCTCAAAAAGGCTGGTCGTCCACGTAAGACAAATGCACGAGAAGACAGGATGATGCAGAGACTCTCGATGGAGAATCGGCTCAACACTGTGGCTGAAAATGCTCACAGTTCAGCACTGAACAGGGTATGGATCTTTCTCGTCACGTTTAAGAGAAGTCAGACTGAAAACGCACTCTGCAGTGACCAAGCCTCTCATCAGCAGAAAGAATATAAAGGCTACACTAACCTTTGCTGAGGAGCATATTGTGTGGAGAGAGGAGAACTGGTCCAAAGTTCACTTTAGTGATGAGAGCAAGTTTAATTTATTTGTGTCTGATGGGAAACATTTTGTTCAGCATCAAACGACTGAACCCAAGTGCATAAAGAAGTCAGTGAAAGGTGGAGGAGGAAGTTTCAGACTTTGGGGGATGTTTTCTGCAGCAGGAGTTGGGTTTCTTATACAGATACATGACAGCGTGGTTGTAAATGTTTATCAGAACCTCCTTCAGCAACATGCAGTTCCTTCCCTGCAATCATTTCCCAATCAATCTGCAATTTTCATGCAAGACAATGCCCCCGTCACACTGTAAATTCATGTCTCACCACTGAAAGCTCCAACAGAACTAATGTCCTTTTGGGGAGTGTGTGGACTGAAAAATGTCAAACCGCTTTTGACACACTCAAAGATAAGCTGACTAGTGCACCTGTTCTAGGGGTGGCTGACTATACGAAGCCCTTTATTGTGGAGACAGATGCAAGCAGTCAGGGCTTGGGCGCCATTTTATATCAGCAAAAGGGAGATGTAAAACATGTTATTGCCTTTGCAAGTAGATGCAGAAAAAAATAAGTATAGCAGCGTGAAACTCGAGCTCCTTGCTCTCAAGTGGGCAATTGTTGAAAAGTTTTGGGGGTATTTGTTGGGGTGCCCATAGCTGTAGACAATGTAATGAGAGGTCCTTTAAGAGATCCTTTAAGGTGATGTCATTGTGTACATGTATGAACGTGCGAGCTCAATGAGGAAGTCACAGAGTTATGCTGCATGTGTGTGCGATTGCTGTCCAAGTGTAATCTGACATCATCCATGTACAGGTCGCTATGTATAATGTTTTTATGAAAGAGTACATTTGCTGTTTACTGGAAAATTCCCCCAAATGTCGATTTATATCCATAGGCAGTTAAATGTTAACGCAAGATTGAATCAGTGAGACGAAATTCATTGAATCAGTGAGTTGAACTTGACAACTGGATCTGTTCGATTAGCAAATGAAACATTCAGACTGCTTTTGTTAGCAAACTGATTCATATAGAAAAGATTTGATTCAAAAGAATGACTAGCCTACAAATGTAACGACGTTTACATTTTTGAAACGACGTGACGGTGAGTAAACGGTGACAAGCTGGTAGTTGGGATTAACTATTATACAAATGTTGTACAAAAGTCCACAGGAGATTTTTTTACAGTAAAAATCATGTAGCCTAATGTTCTGTTGCTGGTGGCCTTCTGTAATTCTTCTTCTCTAACGAATCATTACAGTGTGCCTGTTTCTTGACTATGATTTTACAGTTTGGTTTGGTGATGGTGTGGCCCCCGAGGTGACATCTGTGTGCAGTTCATTAGCTTGTAACCCACAGCAGATGGGTGTTTGAACAGTTAAGTTTACATATACATTCACTACATGGAGGGTTTATGAACCCTACTCCTACTTCAATGATGGGCTTTTTTTTCTTTCTTTTTTTTTGTTTGTTTGTTTAGCAATCCTTATTCTCTTCTGGAAATAATTTCTAGGTTCACAGGTGCATCAGAATCTGGATGCCTACCGTCTGACTTTTTATACATGATAAATGGAGACAGTTTGGAAGATTAGGCCGTTTCTTTGTCCTATTCTCTGCTGCCAGTTAGGCATATCTGTTGGTGTGCTGTGAAATGACAAATGTTACATAATAGAGCTTTGGGACTTGATGGGAGGTTGGCGAAGTTCTGAAAATATACAACAGCACCATGAAGTGCAACATGAACTGCGTTTTAATAGCACACAATATACACATTATCAATCTACTTCAGCTGCTGCAGGATGTGTGATCAACATATTAGTACAAGATGTTAAACCAGGTTTACACAATGAATTTCTGTGGGACATTTATCGGCAAATCAGACACAATCGGTTTCCACTGTTGGAGATATTTTGTATTGTTATAAGTGGTTGAAAGAATACTTCAGCACTGAGGAGTATCAGGTACAGAGACATAATTTTCACCAAACAAAAAATAATAATAATAAAAAAAGATCAATAAATAAATCAATTATATACCATATAAATGTAATAGCTATGTGGAGGCTATGCTTTTTATTTAGCTTTTTGTTCTTTTTAAATTCATTTAACTGTAGCTGGTATTATAACCCTTTACACATTTAAACGCTGAAGGTGTCAATACTGAAAATACAGTAATTTTTTAAATATATTTATCATCAATGTTACCGTTATTAGATAAACTCACCAACTATGTACACATGAGTTGTGGCCATGCTAGTTGAACAACTAAGATTCTTACCCACAATATACAGTTAAAGCATAAAGCGGTCTGGACGTAAACATCTTGTGCTGAGAATAATAATTTCGCAACTGTGCATGGTTTGCAACATTGCAATGAAAAACAAAGTACCTATTGGACAAGAAAGGCAATACATGACACACTCTGCCTTGATTTTTTAGGGAATGGGGTGGTGTAAATTGTACATAAATACGGATAAGTCTCTCTCTTGTTTTTCAGGGCATCATTATCAGTCAATCACGTTTCTAATCCCTTCTGCTCCTTTCACCACTCTGTGCTCGTTCTACTCCTCCAGGTCTCCAGGCCCAAGCTTTCTGTGCTTCCAGCTCAGTCTCTCTCTTCTTCCTCCTCAAATAGGACGAGATATGAGCTATATGAACAGCTGGTATAGTGTTCCATGATATCACAGTAGGGTCGTGGGTCAGGGGGACGTGTCACCTTTGAGGGAAGCAGCAGGAGGCAAAGAGACACAGTGTGACCACATGAGTGTGAATAATCCCGTTTGGATGCGCGTGTGTGTTTTCATCAGGGTAGGTGTGTGTGGAGCATGGGTTAGCAGCTTTGTGGTCTTTGTTCCATCGAAAAGTCTTTGTTTTTGATTTATTTATTTATTTATTTTACTGGCTGGCTCGAAGAGAGGCGAGGTGGTCACTGTGTTGGTTCTGAGCCCGGAAGCGCAGCCTCTGCTTGTTGGACTTCTTCTTCTGGTCTTTGGTCTGGTGGCTCTTCCCCGAACCCCCTATAGCAAAACAGACAGAAAAGAAAAAGCACATTATATATGTGCTTTAAATAAATATATCTATACGACCAAGCAGAAGCTTCTGTTGCACTGGGAGTTGATTGATATTCAAACAAACATCTGGTTGTTCTGGGCTTTTGAATTTAATGACAGTAAAACTAAAAACTATTTTATGTATACTACTGTTCAAAAGTTTGGGGTCAGTAAGATTTTTTAATGTTCCTGAAAAAGTCTCTAATGCTCTTATGCTTATGCTTCTATTTTGATATAATTTAAAATGCCAATTATTCCTGTGATGGCAAAGCTTATTTTTCAGGAACCATTTCTCCAGTCTTCAGTGTCACATGATCCTTCAGTAATCATTCTAATATGCCGATTTGGTGCTCAAGAAATATTTCTTATTATTATCAATGCTAAAAACAGTTGTGCTGCTTAATATTTTTGTGGAAACCCCCCACCCAAGGAAGCCCAAACCAAATGAACCTTCCCTCACCCCTTCTCCCCTCCTCACACCCCAGCTTAAAAAACAGTGGAGCAAAGTGCACAACACTCGTTCACGTCTCAGCCAGGCTTCTCAGACCAGAATTAATGCAAGCCAGGTGTCGCAGGCAATGCATTCTGGGAAAGGCTGTGTGGCATATTGCACACAACGAAGGGTGGCTTGCTAAAATCCAACAGTGGCAGATAGGATAACGATGTGTGTATGATTGAGTGTGTGGGAGTGTGTGAACGTTCGAAGGAGAAAGTGTGACTGAGAGGCACAGAAAATTTGTCAGCAGGGGAAAAGCGAGTCAGACTTGGATGCCGGGTGGTATCTGGATCCCGATCTGGCACACATTTGCGCTAGCTGTGCTACGGTTCACGTACAGGCTGCAGAAAATAATCTTTCTATAGTTATAGTTCACAATCTTATTATTGCACTTGTTCAGGCCATTTAGCACCACAAAACGAGGCAAGGCAGCATAATGTGTGGTGACTTTATCTCAAGTGGGCCTCTCTCTCAAACGCTGTCCCAGCTCTTGGCTCGCTCGCAGCTGCCCGAATGCCATTCCCAGCCCCACTATGTGAGTTCAGAAAAAATGGTTTTCTTAAGTGGAAACAACCCTGAGAAAATGCTCTCTTTTTGCTCTCTTTTGGTGGCATGAGAAAACAAAAAAGTAACAATTTCACTTAATCTTCCACAAGCAATTTCCTGCAATTAATACAATCGTTCTATTTTGGGACTGATTTCTTGCGGTCTTGCAATTTGGCACATTGCAAAAATGTTGTCTTTACACGACGGCTCGTTATGCCTTCAAAACGCCTCGTAAAGCCCTCGGGTCCATTTTACTCCATTTTCATTGAACCGAATCCCCATGCGCCTGACATAAAAAAAAACAGCAACAGCGAAACTGTTGAACCTCTTCAATAAATGTCGCTTCCAATTGCTCCAAGTGAGTTATAACAGATTTACTCAGGCACAATATGCATAATGACCACAGGCAATTTCTTTCCGTTTTAAAAGGCCATTTTGATTCAAAACCGTTTGATTTATAAACAGTCTGCAATGTGATCAATTTAGGGGCGCAGTTTGATGGCAGTAAAGAGCAGAGGTCTTCATTAAAAAGACCTGTGTTGCAGGCCAGAGCACATGTGTTCTTTCCTCCCAACCATTAGAACAATATCCTGTCTCATTAAGTTCTGTTTATAGTAGTGGAGAGCAGTGTGATTAACTAGGAGAGAACTAAACGTTAGGCTATTGCGGATCAAATAGTTTCAAAGACATCAGTCAAAAGGACATTAAAGGACAGGTTTTTCTAAATGGCTATTGCTAGAAAATATTTGTCAAAGGCATTATAAGTTACCATATGCACGTGAGTCCCTGATTTTGGTTGCCTGGAAGTGTCTTCGGGAATGTCTTTGATTTTATTGTGCATCTAAAAATGGAACTTACTATCAATGTCATGCTTTGGATTCACGTTGACACCATTGTTATTCAACAAACATTAATTTGAAAGAAAAAGGATGTCACAAGTTACTCTTTATAGTTTGTAAGTGTAATTTAGAGTAGTACGACAATGTAATCTAGAGAGTATGATATACCATAGTTCAAGACAGTACTATATTTACCATGGTTCAAAATACAGTAAACTATGGTTGTTTAGCTTTTTCCAAAAAAAAAACATTCCAAATTTCACCTTCAAACCTAGAAATATCATTTATTTCATTACAGAAATCTGTCTGAACAGTGTCAAGTAAAAGTTTTCGTTTACACGCTCAAGTCATCACTCATTTGTGAATTCTGATCAAATGCTGATGGAAATTTGATAGCATATCATAACTGACAGCTAGAGGGCAACCAAAACTAACTGAAAGCCTTATGTCTGAGCAGGTCAAAACAATGCCTGAAATGGAAAATCATCTCAAGATGTCTGCAACTATTTAATATGTCTCAACCTGAATTGATGTCAGGCATAAGATTGTTTGAATTAGGGCCTTGTTTTGCAGTTTTGATCTAATATTTATAATTAATTGCCAACTCCAATAAGCAAGGAGTGAGGTCAAGACAACGCTGCCTTTTGCCACAACCTTACAGTAAGAATTACGGCAGAGAAACGTGAGGGGGAAAAAATGATGTGTTTTTAGCATCTCTGATTGGGAAAGCTGAAAGCAACCATATGTCAGAATGGTTTTTATATATAAACATTGGTTTATTTTTCTTTCATTCTCTCTTTCTTTTTTTTTGTGGAATTAAAAAGAGAAATCTTTCTGACACTGATTGCTTTCCTTTTGTAGATAAAACAAGCATCTGCCAAAAGACACTCAGTTTTACATGAATTTCAGCATCAAACAAATAAACAAGTTAGTGCTAATCAGAAACAGTGTGCTTGTGCGCGCGCTCTAATGTTCCGATATCTGCAGGAACAATTGATTACCACTCCTTGGCAACAAACAAAAGAGAGCGTTTTCCTCAGAGTGAATGAGTATCAAGAAAGGAAAGCAAAGAAAAGAGAACACAGGTGTAAGTTAAAACACATTCTGTACTCTATGTCCGCATGATTTCCTCATAACTTTCTTTCTTCTCCTGACTTCTCCTGCCACACGCATGGATACGATCTGCTGAAACACCTGGCAATGTGAAATGAAGCCCACAGTAAACCGCTGTGTGGAAGTTCCACTCCTAACCACAAATTCCTTCAGCACATGATTTGACAAATTACTCTTTCCTTTCAATCTTCTACCTGGCTCTGACTGCACCACGTTTATGCTCTCATGCCATCAAAATAACACATCAGTGTTATCATATAAATGTTAGAATTTTACGGTTTTATCAAGATGAAAAAAACTCTAATCACATGCTTATGAAGATAGCAGTCCTGTAGTTTAGAGCTACCAACATGGGTTTGATTCCCAGGTAATGCATGAATTGATCAAATATATACCTTGAATGCAAAGTTAGTAACTTTGGAAAAAAAATGCATATGCAAATGTATGTAAATGAATAATTAAATAGATAAATATCAATATTCAAAAAGATAAATCAATTTAATTAATATAATGTGACATTCTATACTATTTTAAATGCAAATAAATAAATACTGTGTAATATTGATTTGTGCATGCATGTACAAATGAATAATATTATGTGCTGAAAAGAACAACATACAGTGATGTGGATCCTTTGAAACATTAAAAAAACATGACTATTATGCTTTACGTCATTGTAAAAGGCTTCTCCCTTACAATTAAAAAGTGTTTCAAAGTTTTTCTAACCAAAACAGTGACAAAATGCATAAAAAGTCACATATTCCATGTAGGCCTGGCAGTGACCCCGCTATCAGTGACCAAATGAAAAGACGTCCGTTCAGCCTTAAAATCCAACCCAAAGTGAGTTCATCTGCATGACTCAAGTAGTTCAGGAATCAAAAGGTCTAATCTTATCAGCACAGCATGTGGTTTAAGGAAATCGATGCCTGACCTCAGGAAAGCATTACGAGTGAGCGGTAAATGGGCCTCTCTGCGAAGGCTCTTCTTCTGTTCAGGACCTTCTCATCTTTCAAGGGATCAACAATTAATAATTGGCTTCTCTGCTGCTCCTTAATCTCATCCACTTCTCCTACCAAAACGGCAGGAGATAAAGAGAGAATGAGGAGGAAAGACGCAAAATGGAAAACAGGGTACGAGGACTCTTGTGGAAGTAAGAGATGATAAAGCGGCAGTTTTGGTGGTCCATCATTTTCATGAAGACACCAAACGCAAAGACATTATTTGTGAGTAAAGGAGAGGACCACTGGCGCCAGCAAGATTTGATTTCAGTGGCAGAAATTGGATTAGCAGCCATTAAGGGCTGTAACACATACATTTATAATGCTGTGAAGAGATGCGTAACTGCAGCAAGCTTCCCTGGACGTACACCGTGGACAATGTGTCTGGAAGGAGCTCCAGTGAACCTGGCAGAGCACAGAGGGAGAATTCACTAAACCGTTGAGTCAGTTTTACACAAAGCATTTCGCCACTAAACCCTGTTTATTCATCACCACTGCAATCCAGTTTTACTGGTCTAATAACGACTAGTTTCTATATAAATTAAGGTAATTATAGATTATGCCTCTTTTGTTCAAAGGTGAGAAGTCATTTCTTGGTGTAATTAATGTTGTAATTTTCAGAATTGTGTAACTTTTATAGTGATCAAAGCTGCACTTATTCATCAGATATTGGGAGATGAGAAATTACAAAACAAAGCAAATAAAAAAGTTATCAAATAAATTACAAAAGATTAATTGATTTCAGTGCCTGCACTTTATTTTGTTTTCTTATTCTTTTTTTTTTTTTTGTGGAATATTATTTTTTCTTTGCACTATATTGTAGCATCTAAAATACAGGTATACGTAATACATTCATAAATTAATAAAAATTAAACAAATAATAAATGCATATAAATAATAATTTGAATAATCCTTTAAATATAAAATATCTGATAACACAAACATTTAAATCATTACATTAACATGACAAATAATACAAGTAAAATACAAGTACAGTATTTTAATAATAAATTATGTCATCAGACAATTAAAAATTCTGCCATCTAGTATGATCAATGCAATTATTGACTTTTTATTAACAGCTTGTTGTGTAGCTAACACTTTAAATCAATCAAATATTTACAAGTGAAAAGGTAAACTACAAGTACAGTATTTAATTATAATTGTCATCAGATAGTAATATAATTTTAAAAATACTGCCATCTAGTAGGATCAATTCAGTAAGTGACTTTTTATTAGCAGCTCATTGTGTAGCTAAACACTTAAAAAAAAAAAAGTAACAACTGTAGTTGAACTACGTTAAATTATGATTAGCATATAGCTTAAGTTACTGTATTAAATCAGTTTCCCCAACACTTCCCTGAGAAGGCGATCCTTTATAGGTAGAAGTCCATCTTGCTAACCAGCTGACAAGAAGCTTCTCTGCACAGTGTCACTTAGCCTAACAAGGTTACTCTGGATCATACCTCTCTCCCCTCCTCTCTCTCTCTCTCTGAAGCTCTGCTTACTATCAGAAGGAATGATTTAAAACACATGCATTCCAAACTAATGCTAATGTTGAAATTAGGTGGGTCATTATTGTCTTAATTCTGAGCAACAGTAGAAATGTAGAGAGCTTCAGGAGCAGGTGAGTGCACTGCATCGGTTCTTTGAAGATGTCCGTGATGATATGTCAAAGTGAATATCATGATTTTTAGCATAAAAACACGCATGACGGGTGCAGTGATTAATCTGGTGGTTAATATTGCCAGTATTCAGCTAAAAAAAATATTTTCTGTTATATGAATTTCTTAGGCTTTTTTTTCTCTCAGGTAAAACAAATATTTTCTGTTATGTGAATTTCTTAGGCTTTTTTTTATCTCTCCAGTAAAGCTATAAAAAAAGTAGTAAAGTAAACCTATTTCCCCTAGGGAACATACTGATGAAAATATATACCTTGACAAGTCACTTTGAATAATATTTGGACAGTTTATGCCAAACACATAAAATAAGGCAGATAAATTATTCTGAGCAATGCTACTACTGTATGTATATAAAATCTGATTACATATATATGGAGCTATCATTCTATTCATAAATCAGTCAGTTACCTGCTGACTTGAGTGTTGTCCACTATGAGTTACCACAGTGATGCCAGCTGCCCTCTATGCCACACACAGAAGCTGATATGCCTGCCACCACAAACCCATAGACAGTGTTGGGAAGGTTACTTTGGAAATGTAATAGGTTACTGGGGAACCGATTGCTCCCCCATGATATTTTGTAAACTGTATTTATGACAAAGAACTGTACAGTTGCAGATATTATAACAAACAATATATCGATAAACACACACATTGCCCTGTTTCTCGCTCTGCGCCGCCTCGGTCTGCTTATTGACGAACGCGCTGAAAGACGGCCGCATCGCGGAAATTATAGGGCCGTACGTCTCAGAGTAGTCAGCACAATTTGGGAAAGAAATCAATTAAATCTATATGTGGATGTGTGTAAATATTAAAATGTAATCACCTTTGTAATCTTTAACATTTTCATATGTAACTGTAATTTAATTACACATTTTTTCTTAGTAACTGTAACTGATTACAGTTACATTTATTTTGTAATTAAATGACGTAACGCCGTGACATGTAACTAGTTACTCCCCAACACTGCCCAAAGAGAAGGCTGCAAAACAGCTTCTGTGGTCTCCTATCTCCCTGCCTGCACCCCCACATCTGGGCTTAAGTACATAGAGCTGTAGTCTTGTGTCCCTCAGAAAAAAATGAGGCATAATTAGCTTTAGTGTCATTTAATTACTGCCTAAATGTTATGTGACATTTCTGACGAGCATGAAAAGCTTCCACAGCTTTATCAAAGAGAATCTCTGCGCTATTTTAGCAAACAGCGAACATAGGATGATAAAAAAGATCAAGGGAACACCACATATTCATAATTTGTGTCATATGTCAAATTTTCACAAACGCATCATTGCTGATAAGGCAAATAACGGCTATGCTGAGGTAAAACTATTCCGTTTTTCTGGAGTCGCTTAAGTGTATTTAAAACTCACCACGGCGCTTTGATCTGTCAGATTTACGTAAACATCTGTTTCATGCTGATAGAACGGAGGAATGATGTACTAGTGGTGGTTCTTATCAATTCAGCTATCGTCGGTTCGTGAGGAAAATAACTGATGTGTTGCGTTACACACCCAGGCATTTTACGATGAACATCTTGGAATGTTTAATGTATTAAGAACATCTTTTGTTTATGGTACAAAAAAGGCAGTTGCTAGAATTAGCTTATGATTAAGGCTTTTGTCTTCACTGACTTACAAACTGACTTACAAATCTCGTCCCTGGAATCCATCACTTTTCACTTGCTCCGGGAGTGTGCAATGTTTAACTGTACAATTAATGTATGTTTAAAAGCACATTTTCATGTTTGTCCTGAAAATGGAGAGGAGGAAGAAATTTCAACAGCTTTGCCAAGGATGTGACCTCGTCACACTACAATTACACAAACTATTTGATGGAACATTTGTTTTCCATTTTACTCCTGAAGCTGCATTTCCTGCGAGTGCTGTGGGTGATGGTAAGTTCGGCCTATAAGTGTGTGCGTCATGGCAAATAAGAACATCATAGCCCCCCTATACAGGGGCCAAGCCTCAGATTTTGTCATGTACTGTACATATGGATGCAGAGGTAATACTATTTTACACCATGATGTGTGGTTGTGTTGGCAAGAGAGCGAACGTTCATTGTGAATTTATGGGAAACATTTGGGGCCACCGCCACCACTGGGGCTTTTCAAACTGAGGTCCATGTTAAATTCATACAATCTAATCTGTTCCGTATATAAATATGCTCCGAGGCACAGCCATACTATAAAGCGAACCTGTAGGCTACATCTTGAGCCGAGAACGTACCTGTCGTAGCCCTGTCTGGGCCATATGTGTTTCTGAGCTATACGCCCAACCGTTTCAGATCTGTTTGCTCCTTCACTCCCCAAGGGCATTTCTGGAGGATGTAAGAGGAAATTGTGCGGCATGATGTGTTCTTTATATCTCATTTCAGAAACAAGGCCTTCAATCTCCATCTCCAATGGGGAACAAAGAGGAAATCTGCCTCATGTCTCGAGGAACCCAGCGGGTTTCTACATAAAGAGGAAGTGTCCATGAGGCAGACAGGCTGTGCCAAATCAGACAGGCTTATACACTAAATCTGAAGACAGTAGTGTGCGAGCGTGTGTGTTTTGGAGAGGAGGGACCCTCTGTGAAATACTTCAAGTCAAGGGCATCGCGCCTGCTCTCCTATCCTTACCTCAATTTATGAAATTCCCTTCAAAGACCTTTCATCTGTCTAAACAGGGTACTTGTATCCTTTCGAGGTGACTTAACTCTAAAAAAGAGCAATACAAAACTTCTGTACTTGCATCTGTGGGCCTGTGGGGCTGTGAGGTGTGTTTAATGTTTTGCGGATCTAGGTGTAAAGGTTCCTGTCAAACCAAAACCACTCACCTGAGTGAAACTGACAGCTTTTATCATCTACCCATGGAGCCCCCCTCAACTCAAACGCCTTGGTGCCAGTAATTCCCCTTAGTTCTGCAAAAGTACTTCTGCTAAGCTCTTTCAAGGCCCAACAGGGTCAGGGGTTTCACACCACAGCAATGGTTGGAAAAACAGGAACATGTCAGGGAAAAGATCCAAAAGTAACTAGAAGGTAGCAAGGATTTGTCCTACATCCAGGTATTAAGTATAAACACTGGGATATGGAGTCTTGGGAACTGGATAAATGTTGAGAGGCAAACAAACCAGCAAAAAAGGGGGATTTCTTTCATTGCCGTAAGGCAACTGTACTGAAATTACAATACTGAATAAAATTTGCATCAATTCAGCATAAAGAAAACTACAGTTTCTACCAAGAGCAACTGCACCATTTATCCCAATTCAGGGTAGTTTTTTAAACTTAAAAAAATCAGAAGTTAATTTTTGGCTCCCTTTCAGTTCATGAGTCGCCTGTCTGTCTGTTGGTCAAATTTA